>NC_082645.1:63470936-63770936 GCF_028023285.1 Balaenoptera ricei | reverse complement strand
AAGAATATTGGCTTTGCCCCATAGATCTAATCATAGCACCTAAGCAGCATTTTGGAGCTAACCACAACCAGTTGGAGTATGTTTGGAACAACTGTGGTTTACTTCAATAAACTCTCATTTAGCAACTTAAATTTTAAAAATTTACTTAGAGAATATGTATGTATACATACATTGTATGTAATATATAAGCACTCAATTATTCTTAGAAAAATAAGTTTCTTTATTGTTGAATTCTTCCATAAAGTTCAAGAGTTGTTAGGATCTGAAAAATTGGTATTCACTCTACCCATGTATTTTTGCTTTTGGGTTTTGTTTCTTCTCCTCACCCTCATCCCAGCCTTTGACTTTCTAGATAAGAAAACCCGACATTTCTTGGTCTGTAACAGCATAGGAACTCCTCCAGCCCCTTGGCCATTTTAAAGAAAAATCTGGCGTGTTTCTTTGTTATTTTTTGTTACTCTCACTGAGCTATCATAAGGTTTTGTTTGTTCTTAGTCCGCCTTTCCTGTTCCCAGTACTTCAAAAGTATCATCAGATCTCTGCTGAACTTAAAATACTCCTTCTCCCTACTCAGGTAGTACTAACCATCCTATATTTTTTGCACTGCTTACGTGTTCCTCTTTTTTCCTCCACAAGGATTGGCTTTCATGGTTCTTAAACTTATTTCATTTTCATGACATCCCTTTGTCTCCTCCTCCAAAACAAATCTAGTTCCCTTTGCCTGCTGGGGGCTTTATTTCTGATGGTTTTACTTTACATAAATACGGAATACTGAAGCACTTTTGAATCGTCTGTGAAATCTATGTCCAGATTTAAAAAAAAAATAATACAGTTGCAAGCCGTATGCCTTTAAGCACCTGCTTTGTCTATTCCTTCCTGCAGCTGAGGACCATTGCTGGTTTAGTTTGGATCCACGGGAGCAAATGAGCCTCTGAGTGTAAAACTGGATGACGTTTGGAACTGAGCTTTCACACGCTTCAGGTGCAAAAATGCAGAATGCTGAAGGCCTGACTTTGGTGTAATTGCTGAGGCAGGATTGCTGAGTTAGCTGAAGGCTGAGACTCCAAATACTCTGTGACTAAACTAATCCCCTCATTTATTTCTACCTGGATTTCTTTTTTCCTCCTGGCCACTAAAGCCATTTTCATAATGTACAGTGACACTTGTAACCTTTATATTCATATGTTACATCTGAATCTGCCCAGGCCGTCGTTAACAGCAGAGTAAAGTAAACATATCCTGGTGGTGTAAAAATGAGTTTCAGGAATCACATCTTTGCCTGACTTTGACAGTAGCAAAAGATATAACTGCTGTGCTTCTAGTTGAGCAGTATCCATGCAAGTATGTGCAAAATCATGATTGAAGTCTTGAATCTCTCCATCTTTGGAGGAATTTTTCTTGAATGCATTCTGTAGATCTGTTTAGCAGGAAGATTGTCTAAAGCCAGCCATATCATATGCAGAAAACCTGCTTTCCTCCTGTAAGAGTCCTCCTGTTTTCCTCCTGTAAGAGCTTTTTCTGGAAAAAAAATTTTAGGGGGAGTTGGGAGGATCTTCATGTTGTTGCAGTGGAAATAGGTCTCCTTGTCCTCAAAAGAAGACAGCCTTGTTGCTGAGGATGCCCTTCAAGGCTGGGATGGTACAAAGAAAACTCCAGTTTCTTTGGAGGAGTTGACCGCTGCCTTATCCTGTGCTCCAAATCCATCCCTTTAAAGGAAGCAAGGTATGCTTTCATTTGCACCAAGTCCATTGTGTGGTTTGTTTGTTTTTCTTCTGAACAAAGAAGCTGGAGGACATCATGGAAAGAGTGTCATTCTGTTTGTATTTTCTTTAAATATTACCCCCTGGAGAAATTGTTCAAGAACAATTTATCCTTAACCCTTCACCCTCAGATGCTGCCAGCTTCAAGGTCAGATTTAGCTTAGTTTCTCAACTCCAGAATGTGATTCAGGCAAGTCAAGGCTACAGGAAACAGTCTCAACACTGTGCTCTAGGTCTACCATCGTGGATATGGCAGGTGCTATAAAATTTGAGCAGGAACTGGGCTGCTGGAAGCCGGCACCTCCCTTTCCTTGAGCCCCATCTCCCATCAGAAGGATGAGGCCCAGCATGGAACTGGTTTACAGCGTGGAAGGCAGTTGTTTACTTTCCTTCATGTTTCATTAACTTCTCTGAGTATTGTTCAGTCTGTTATACTGTTTTGTGTCATTTGTTACTACTGCCGGAGGTATAGACTTGATACAGACTTTGATTATGTTTATGGGCCCGAGCCGCTCAGGACTATAGTTTTCAAAACTCCCTGGCTTTCTTCAAGAAGTTTGCTTTATAACCACAATGATATGAAATGGGCTTCTAGAAAACCAAATCCTTCGTTTCAAACAACCTTTCAGTCCTTGAGCTGGCTTTTGCTTTTCTGCGACAGCAGATACCAGTAGAAGGCAGATCTCAGGTGGGGGAGGGGTCCAAGGAAAATCCCATGTGATTGACAGAGGCCCCCGGAAGGTCACTCAGGTCAGATGTAACATACGTCAGGTGATCAGGTGAAAATTCAGCTCCAGAAACTTGGAAAAGACCTCAGCTCCGGAAACCATTTTTAAAGAAAATTAAACTTTCTGAATGGTTTAAACACTTTTTTTTTGTTTTTTGTTCCTTAATAGATCTTTATTGGAGTATAATTGCTTTACAATACCGTGTTAGTTTCTGGTGCACAACAAAGCGAATCAGCCATATGCCTACCCATGTCCCCATATGCCCTCTCTCTTGCGCCTCCCTCCCACCCTCCCTATCCCACCCCTCTAGGTCATCACAAAGTGCAGAGCTAATCTCCCGGTTCTAGGCGGCTGCTTCCCGCCAGCCAACTATTTTACATTCGGTAGTGTATATAACTTGTTAAATGTCTTTTCTTTCTGGAAAAGACATGCTTCAAGAAAATGAAGAAAAAGATAAATACTTGGCAAAACAATCTTTTCTACAAACGCCCCTGGGTAAAAGCAAATGAAAATGGTCCTTACTACCAGGCTGGGCTCTGTTCTACACCTGCATTTTGTTTCTCTTTCTTCTCTGTTTATTGTGTATATAACAGTTTGCTTCATATGATTTCTTAATTAAATATTTAATAGCACATAATGGTGGAGGTTGGGTGATGTTAGGCTGTGTTTTATTGTGGTAGCTCAATGTGTGTATTTATACTTTGTTGGTGGTGTTTTAAACCACACAGAGGGCACTCATGCCCTTCCAGGCAGAGACCTGAGTGCATCTCACAGAGAGGGCTTCAACTCCTGTTCGCTCAGAGAGCCCGCCTACGGCAGCACCAACACACAGGTCCTAATGTGTCCCCTTTAACTGCTTCCCGTAGGGCAGAGCTCCCTTTTGCTTAGTGGGGAAAGGATGCTTTGTTGCTTTGTCGTTCCTTTTAGAAAGTCTGATTTGTCTGTATATAGACTGGAAGGGGGGATGGAGGTGGAGGAAGAGTGTGCAGCCGACAGGGTAAAAAGATAGTTGATTATTGGTAAGAGGGCAATTGTCATTGACCCAGCATGAGTCACAGAGAGGCCAGCTGGGCTTGAGAGGGACTTTGCGGCTTGATATGTGTGTGGTGATAAGATATGCTGGGGTGGTGAGGTTGTCAAAGGGGTGAAATGCCAAGGGCCTTTAACTGGCCCAGAGAATTGAAAAGCAGGTCACTAGAGAGCTGGTTTGTTCAAAGGTGAGTTGGCATTTGGACAGGAGTTCTTCTTTCTGCAAGATGAGTGACGGCAGTGGTAGAGTTAGAGGTATGTGTGGAGAGGGAAGTGGGGGGCCTTTTCCTGGGTGCAGGTGGAATAGCCTCACTGATGAAGTGAGGGTATCAAGCAGAGCTCTCTGTGGTCTGTTGCCAGAGTCTGGAGCTGCATTTTCTAAACCTATTTAGGTCGTGGACTCATTGAGAATGTGGTGAATGCTTGCTATGGAACCTCACTCTAGAATAGGGTTTCCCAACCTTGAACTTGTGACATTTGGGGCCAGATAATTCTTTGTCATGGGGCCTTCCTGCGCATTGTAGGATGTTTAGTGGCATTGCTGGCTTCTGCCCGCTCAATGCCAGTAACAGTGGTGACACCACTAATGTCTCCAGACATTGCCTAGTGTCCCCTGAGAGGCCAAATTGACCCTGGTTTGAGAACCACTGCTCTAGAAATATACAAATATATCCAAAATTTCCAAGGGGTGAAGGTGTGCTGACCCTTGAAGACTATTCATTATGTTTCCTAGGGTGAATATAATATTAAAATATCTCTAGCACCTTCTGTTCTGACTTCTTGGAGAAGTCTATTTCTATTGCGATGGAAATTCCTGTTGCGATGGAATCATGGATCTAAGAGTCATAAGTCTTTACCAACTTTCTGAAAGGCATGGAGAATTTTTATCCATTAAAAAAAGAGGGCAACTAAGCTTTATAAAATTTAAATTACTTATCTATGATGTCATGGGTTACAGAACCCAGATTCCCTATCTCCTGGGACCAATACATGTGAAACGTGGGTTAAGTCACTGTAGCTAATAAATACATCATTACACTGTACTTCCTCTTTCTTCCATCTTTGTCTTCCCTCATACAAATCTGAGAAGCATTTGTCTTTTCACTGTTTGGAAAGCTCCTTTAGTCTCCAGGTGTATCAGACATATCTGAGTGTACCTTCTTGCCACTCCACTTTCCCAGAGAATCTACTCCTGCCCATGGCCTCTGCTGAGTGGTCAGTGGGGCACATGTCCCCGCTCTTCACTTTATCCACAAGGGTGAACACTGACCTGAGGGGAAAGGGCCTGTCCCCAAGTTAACTGATGACTCATCACTTGCAGCCTGAATCAAAAGGATAAGCCAGACCAATAACATTCCTCCCTTGAAATTTGAACTTCGTGACACAGAAGGAAGTGGTCTGTGGGTAGCAACTAAGAGAGGGGAGTTCAGAATCTCCTGATACTGAGGTCCTCCTGGAATCCTGGATCAGTCTCCAAATTCAGTGTCAGAATGGATCAGTGTCAGTAGCGTTCCTATATTCAGTGTAACTAGAAATCCCCCTCATTGAGCCCTGTAATAAACACTCAGTATACTCAATGCGAGTGGGCCTTCTGATGTGGCTGCCTTTCTACCAGACACTCCACACACAGAGGTGAATGGGATTTTGAATGAATTATAAGGCTGGCTGTTTGTAGTACCCTAAGGCAACATTTCCCAAAGGAAAGCAGGCACTGTCAGTGGGACTTGTAGGTGAACAAAGACATCCAAGTCTGTTATGATGGGGGCGGGTTCTGGCTATGGATTTGTGGCACACTGCCTGGGACAGCCTTGATATGGGAAGTCAGATGTATGTGCACGTCTCTCCAGGTGTGGATGTTCTAGAGTCATTTAGTGTCTCTCTGGCTGAATACACAACACCTGTTGCTCTGTAAGGAGCTGCATCGACCACCCTAGTAAATGCATATGGTTATGTTTTGTGCTATGGGGATATTTCCTGAAAATAGTGTTTCATTTACCTGGGGCATTGCCGACTCCCTTTGAGAACATGGATACCATATAGCAGTGCTTCTCAACAGTGGTTGCCTGCCTCTAGGCAGGAGGGCATTTTGGACATGTGCGGGGGCAATTTTGGTTGACACAATGATTGGGGGATGCCACTGGCATTTATGAGCAGGGGCTAGGGATGCTAGATATTGATTTGTGCCATAATCCACATGAATTTTAAATGTCTCACAAGATCTATTTATAATTATCTGAACTTCAAACCTAATTCCATTTAACATAGAAGCACAAAGTAGTTTTGCTTGATTTTTATGGTCACTGAAATTTCCAGGGATGCAACCACCATTTAATTAAGAGGAAATTGTCCTTTTTGTTTGGAAATTTACCAAGAATTCTTCATTTCAGAAAATCATGTTGTCGATGTTACTGATGACAACTGGTGATTTATCATGATATTTGTATTAGTCTGCCTTGGAGCAGTTACATTTATGATGATTCTGTGTGTGTGTATGTGTTATAGGTGTATCTATCTCAGTTTATGACCACAGTGGAAGGACCACCATTTCAACAACGTAGGCCTCCGACTCTCATAACAATGTTGAATCAGGAAGAAACACCAAGGTTCTCATCACAGAGTAATATCTTGTAGTCAGATGTTGCCACCTTTAGCTATGCAGTCCACTGTGAGTTTACATTTCTCTCTAGAGAATGTGAACATTTGCGCAATTCTTTACATGGAGTCAGACCTTCAGCTTCACCCACATCAGATAGCAAAGCAGGATACTCCAATGCTGAAGGAAGGGCACAGGTTTTCTCCAACTCAGCAAGAGGAAGCTGCTCTTGATTTTTCCTAACAACTGTTTCTCTCACTCCTCTTGGCTCTCTCTCCTTTGATCCACGCTGGGTGGATTCACATGTCTCCGTCTTTTCCAGTAGCTCTCCCATTTTCCGTTACAAGAGGATGACTTGCTTATGTGAAATATCAAGGTTTGAGGATCAGGTTCCAACAACTCTTGCTTTCCTCAAAATGATCCTCCCTTTTAATGTTCCTTAGGTTATTTTTTCCCACTTAAAGTTGCTTAAATTTATGACTGTCATCTCCATTGGTCTTGGAAGAGCAGAAGTTCTTGGCCTCTAGAGCGTGAAGACCTCTGCATTTGCCATGGACACCATTAATCCTTTCGTTATATAAGATTTTCTTCCTCCTTTCAGTGATTCCTTTATTGGCATCATTAACTTTTCCTGGATCTAGTGTCAGTGATGATGTATGAGAAGAAATGTTCAAATAAGATTACTTTTGGCTGACAATTGAAATGACCTTTTATTTCTTAGCTTTTTCTCTAGCAAGATAAAAACAGCCCACTTTATTGAGTACTTAAAATATGTCAGGCATTATTATGAGTTTTTCGTGTATGTTGTTTCATTTAATCCTCATAAAAACTGTGTGAGGTAGATGCTATTATTATCCCCATTTCATAGATAAGGGGTCTTGGAAAGGTTAAATAACTTGCCCAAGATTTCACAATTAATAAATGTCCTTCTCTGTCCATCAAATGTAAGTCATTTAATACCCTAAATAGAAAAGCATCCCAGAGAAGAATAAATTGAGAAAGGAGAAGACTAAATCCATCACCAAGACATTCCATCAGAGTTGTGGTCCTGATAGGCCTAGCTTTCCCCTAAATATTGGCTCACAATCACTTTCTCATTACTCATATCTAAACTATATATAGCAACACTATGTCATCTAGAGAAGAATGGCTATAACAGTTGATGCTAACAGATTTCAGTGTATGTCTCTTTTTACTTTAGTTGCTGTCCTGTTTAATTGGTAAATTACTCCTAATCAGAGAACTGAAAATAATAAAATTTAAAAGCAAGTTACTTAGTTTCTCTGAGCCTACATATCTGTTCACAAACATACGACCACTGCTCTCCGTGTGTTTGGGCGGGGGAGGATGGAGACTTGAAGTGTGGTTGAGTATAGTTTATACTAACAAGGCCAGTGCCGTGGTTTTAAATTCTTTCATGTCTTTTCATGTCTTTTCTCTATGCTATCCACAGATTATGGCCTTAATCTTGGTCCTGGACCGTGACTCTTCAGAGAGACCCTCTTCTACTGAGAAACACATCGAAATGTTGGACACTGGGTAGGTAAGCTGCATGTTGTCAGTTGGTACTCAGCTCCTCACAGACTTTCTGTTATCTCATATTTCTGGGACTGGAAACCTCCTCTCTACACAACTCAGACACCCTTGCCAGCTGGGTTCTACCAATGAGAGGCACTGAGGTGAGATTCGAAGATGGGAGGAAAGCAGAAGTCATTCTGCTTTAGGCAGTGATATGGGTGGGAATGCAGGCTCGTGGTTTTCTGCTCCACAGCGGCAGCTTTCAGTGGCATGTGTGATGTCAGGAGCTCTGAGCAACACGACTTTTCCTCACCCAGCCCTAGCATTTTCTTGCAGTTTCATGTCTTTGGTAACCCTTTGCTGTTTCTGATTTGCACTCCCAGCCCTTCCAGTATTTTTGTAATCAAGTCTCTGTATTAAATCTCCTCCTCCCCTCCCATTTGAAATGGAGTGGTTTCTATTTCCTGGCATAGACACCAACTTGAAAGTAGGTAGAGTGGAATTTATAAAAGCCAACATCATCTTCACAGATAAAAGACAATGTGATCTGTTGACTGATTTTATTTATTATAACATGCAAATAATTGTAGCTTAAAGATGACTTATATAAGGTCGAGTAAATGGTAAGTAGGCATACATAAAGCATCTGTCTAGCCCTAGTGGATTATATCCTCAGAACAAAAGGTAGTACAATAAAACAAACAAACAACCCAAGGAAAAAACCATCTTAAACAATTTTCAGTAATAATACCATAGGTAGACATGGTGGTATTTTTTCTGAGACTCTTCCCGAGCATTATGTGATAAAGCAAATGAATAATTATGTTGGTGTCTCTGTGTATCATGTTTTTCTGAGTGATAAAAAGATGATACAGATGTGAAATTCATGAGGTTAAGTTAAAAACTTTATAGTCTTGAATTGCAATTGGAATGAACAGTTTAAACTCATGAGATATTTTATCTTTAAAAAATGTATTTCTCATCCTCCCCAAACCCTAGAAACAATGACGGGTCCATTAGCAATGAGCACCTTTAGTGCATAGATTGTCATCTTTAAATATAATTTCCCATTTTAAGGAACCAGGGCTTCTTGGAGAAATGGCTGATTCTAGGCCTGGGGCAGGAAATATCTAAGATGATTCTGGAACATCTTGCCATGCCACAAAGCAAGAAAGCCATCAAAGACCAATCGTGTTGTGTCAAAAAAGGCTCAGGAGCCAACTCAAAGAAATTTCCATTGGCTAAATATGGATTAATATGAACGTCAGTAAGAGTAGTAATGATAATGGATTGAAGCTCATAAAATACACTTAAATACATGAAGTTATAATAATTAAAAACAGAAAACATCATTGGCCACCTTTGGAAAGAGCGAACTCATGTAGCGGTTGAATAGTTCTTTTACTCCACCTTCCTTTTGTGAGTCGTATCTCACCGTAATCAAATAATTGATTAGAGGAAAAGGATTCTAGCTAATAAAAAAGGAAGGATAGAATTAGAAAATCACCATTCTGTTATCCCTAATAAATTAATAGATCTAGACAGTGATCATCTAACTTTCTGATACCAGTTCCAACGTGTGTGTGTGTGTGTGTGTGTGTGTGTGTGTGTTGGTGAGTTGGGGGGGTTCCCCACAGCACCAAGCAATTCTTGGACACCAGCTGAGTGTCCTACAATTCAACTCAATTCTGACACTGTCTACTTGGAGATGGTATCAGAATCCACATGTTAGGGGCTCAGTCCCACAAGACCGCCCTCCACTTCAGATGCCACACCCGTGCTCCCGACTGGGTATAGATTGGGGGTTCCAACAATCCCTTCCTTGGGTTCAATTAACTTGCTAGAGTGGCTCACAGAACTCAGAGAAACATTTTACTTATCAGTCACCTGTTTATTATAAAAGGATATAACTCAGGAACAGACAGATAGAAGAGGTGTATAGGGCAGAATATGGGGAAGGGGCTCAGAGCTTCCATTCTCTTCCAGCGTTCTACTCTCCCCTAATCTCCATGTGTTCACCAACCCATAAATTCTCCAAACCCCATTCTTTTGGGTTTTTATGGAGGCTTCATTACACAGGCATGATTGATTAAATCACTGGCCACTGGCGATTGGTTCAACCTCCAGCTCCTCTTCTTTCCCAGGAGGTAAAGGGGGTAGAACTGAAAGTTCCAGTCCTCTAATCACATGGTTGATTCTTCTGGCTACCAGCCCCCATCCTTAGGTTCGGCCAAAAGTCACCTCGTTAACATAACAAAAGACACCTTCGTTGCTCTCAGCATTTCGGAAATTCCAAGGGTTTTAGGAGCTCTGTGCCAGAAATGGGAAGACCAAATATATATTTCTTATTATAAAATCACAATATCACATCATCAGTGACTGCTAACATTACAGAAAGGGAGTAAACTAGATAGTATGTTGAAATACACAACACCATGTATAACATATTCTTGCCAAAAAAATTGAACCAAAGTCTAATAAATCCACTAGAACTAACTACCAAGTTACTTAGAACAGAGGAAAATGTTAAACCACACTATGGAATGAAGTCAGTAAAACTAAGTCTGTGGGTTTCGACACATACATAAATTCTATGTACATACATTGTAATGTGTACATAAATTGTAAAAAAAAAAAAAAAAGTAGTGGAGGGGAGCCTAAAGATTAAAAGAGACTTAAGAAATATCGAATAATTGCAATGTAAAGTCTTATTTGGATCCTGATCCAAGCAAGATCATGAGACAATTGGGGAAATGTCAACACTGACTGCTTAATTAATTATGTAAGGAAATTATTACTTCTCTTTTGGTTCAGTAATTTTGTGGTCTTGTTTTAAAAGAATCTTTGTCTTTTATAGATACATATTGAAGTATTTGTGGAGAAATGATGCCTGGAATTTGCTTCAAAATTGCCCAGGGAAGGGGGAATTATGGGGATACATATGAATCAAAATTGGCCATGAGTTGACAATTGTTGCAGCTGGATGATGGGTACATGGGGGTTTATGATATTACTGTCTCTACTTTTGTTTATGTTAGGAATTTTCTATAATGAAAGAGGAAAAAAATCCTAGGGAAGCCTAAGTAGAAGATCTTCTCAGCCCCCTGGTTTCAGGAAATTGAATACCTGCAGTTAGTGGTCAGTAGTTGCTGCCTACTAAGAGTTCCACAGATATTTCTACATGTGGAGGTGTTACATCAGATCTTAAATACGTTTTGGAACCAAATTGGTGCCCTTCTGCTTGAAAGATACGAAGGGCTAGGAGCCTCAAAAAGAATGTGTTTCCAATTGTTGCTGTAACAAATTACCACAAACTCTGTGGCTTAAAACAACACAGATTTATTGTCTTCACTGTTCTGGGGGTCAGAAGTCCAAAATGAGTTTCACTGGGCTAAAATCATTGTGTCAGCAGGGTTGCTTTCCTTCTGGAGGCTCTAGGGAAGAATTTGTTCCTCGGCTTTGCCACCTCCTGTCTACATTTCTTGGGCCCATGTCGGCATCACTCTGCTCACATCTCCTCTGGCTCTACTGCTTCTCTCTTTCATTTATGAGGACCCTTATGATTCTACTGGTCCCTCCCCGATAATTCAGGTCATTCTCCTCATCTCAAAATCCTTACTCACATCTGCAAAGTCCCTTTTGCCAAGTAAGATAACATATTCAAAATTTCTGGGGATTAGGATATGGACATCCTTGGCAGGGGGTGGGCAGGCATTATTCTGCCTACCACAAAGAGAAATTAAGAAGTTGGGAAATAGGATTAATAAGGGAAAGTATATCAGTCAGTATTCAGCCAGGAAATAGGAACCATTCTAATAGTTTCAACAGAGGACATTTGATACAGAGAATTTGGTACACAAAAAGATGGAAAATCTGAAAAGTCAAACAAAGGATGGTAAAGTACCCCAGAGTTTAAGAACAGCAGAAGCTACTATCACTTCTAGGATGGGAGGGGTGCAGGAAGGAGGTGGTGTTACCAGAATCCATATGCTGAGCCATTCTGTGAGAATCATGGTAAGGCTTCCCAGCGGAATTTGGGAGCAAGGAGGGCTGGAGTGTCTGGTGGGGAGCTGGAATCCCAGAGGAGACATGGGCATCACTGGGAATTACAGTAGCTTCTTGTTATCTGTGGTAGCTGTGTTCTATCAAGTCACCATGAATAGTGAATTAGAAAATACCAAACCATTGCTCCTAGGGGGAAATACAGGGTTAGGTTCCTGTGAGCCTCTGGTCACATCATTTTCTTCAGCTGATCAATATATAACTGTGTTTCATGTGTGTTTATGTTTGAAGTCATCTTACTTAATACATATATAAAATTGCTTCATTAATATTTAACTCATGGCCAACAGCACTATAACTCATCCCTGAATGAAGCTTATCTAACACAGGCATTTTCTCCATAAGATACATCAGTGCCGGCTTGTGCTTGGGGGCCATTTTAAACAGTGAAATCACCAAAGAAGCACAAAAATGAGAAAAACATGGTATAAATACATGAAAATGACACTTATTCACAGTATGAGAGCTGTGACAAGAAGGCAGAGCATTACCTTGTTTGACCTCTGCTGGGAACATGTACGTCAGAGGACTCACATTTTTCCTGCTCTGGGCATATCCGTGAATGACCATGAAGGCACCACAAGTATTGATTTTGGAGTAACAAACAAATTTTAGTAAGTAGGAAAATTTATAAACATTGAATCCATGAATGATGAGGCTGAACTGTACTTCCCAGGACAACGATGGAATAATAGCCTGGATTCTCTCCACCTCCCACCTTCTAGTCTTCTGCCACGGTTCTCTTTGGCTAAATAAGTTGCAAGGGAGTCTGAGAAGCAGAGTTGGAGAACACATCTGATTACAAAGAGGTGGTGCAAAGCACACAAGGTTAAAGAACTAAGATTTGGTGGTGAAAGAACTAATGAGAAGCATTCAAGACATTTAATGATTGCCTTTAGATCTACAGACCTTATTAGAGAGGTGATGATGACAGGCTGTTTTTAATTTCCATGAAACCAGTATCAACTGCTTTAAATTGAAATAGAAGCTATGCATGGAAGATTTATGAAAACTCTTCTACCTGTGAGGACTGAGATCTAAAAATCCTTTAGAAAGGATGAATGAGGACTTTCCTTCCTTAGACATGTTAGAGGACCAGGCACCTACTTATTTGCAGTTGTTGGTGGCTGGCCCGTCTGGAGGTGCATACTCTGTGGGGTCTGGGCTGGCCTTCGCTCTAATTCTGCTTATGGCTAATATCACCTTGAACTCTGGAGAGTAGCAAATGCCATAGCAGCTGCCTCGCTGTCTTAGATCTGAGAGAGGAAAAGAAACCTGTTGTGGCAGAAGGGTGGTGGATAGAAAGCAAATCAACCAGAAGATTATTTCAGCGCAAGGGTTGGTGGCTTACTTGTGATTTAAGTGATTTATGACACAATGTTTTTATTTGATCTGGCATTACAGGGATAAGTTATTGAGTGCTAATTGTATGTTGATAAGCTGTTCCTGCTTAAATTTATTCCTTCCTCAGTTTGTGTTAATTGGGGCATGTCGGAACAGAAGGGGAACTGTCCACTTACTGCCTGGTTTGGTTTATGCTGTCGCTAAAATGCCGAGTTATAATTGTGTCTTCACCATTATTTGTGCTAAGTGAATAAGGGAGCTCTTACTGGTGGGCTTTTTTTTTTTTTTTTAACTTCCCATTAATGTGTATTTCTTTTTCTCATAAATGAAATGTTAAAGAATAATATCACTCCTGGGACTTCCCTGGTGGCTCAGTGGTTGAGAATCCGCCTGCCAATTCAGGGGACACGGGTTCGAGCCCCGGTCTGGGAAGATCCCACATGCCAAGGAGCAACTAGGCCCATGTGCCACAACTACTGAGCCTGCGCTCTAGAGCCCGCGAGGCACAAATACTGAGCCTGCGCACCACAACTACTGAAGCCCGCGCGCCTAGAGCCCGTGCTCCGCAACAAGAGAAGCCACCGCAGTGAGAAGCCCGTGCACTGCCACGAAGAGTAACAATGGCTCAACGCGACTAGAGAAAAGCCCGTGCGCAGAAACGAAGACCCAACGCAGACAATAATTAATTAATTAATTAATTTTTAAAAAAGAATAATATCACTCCTATTTACTTGTTCAAATTTACTCAAGTTGCAGCAGAAGGTAGGGTCAGAGGTGGGCTGGCAGAAGGCTGGGGAATTCTGAATGCAGAGTTTATCATTTGAAATTTAAATTCTTTTTAGATAAAGCCGTCATGGGGAGGTGGGGGGAGACAGGGCTGGGGGCTAAGAGGGCAGGATGCTGAATGTTTCTTGCATAGGTGGCTTTATCTCTGACTAATCTCTCTCTCTCTCTGTCTCTCTCAGTGACTTGAGTGGCAGTGCAGTGTGAGGGGTCAGCAACAAGACTGGCCAAGTAGAGATGTGGGTGTGGATGGGGTGGCGTGGTAACTGCCAGATTTTCGAGTCTTGTTTCTCAGGGGTCCTCATAATAAGTAATCTAACTCCAGGAAAGCTGAGAGTCCAGATTTTAAGAACCCAATATGGATGCAAAACAACAAATGGCCAGCAGGGTTATAAGTAGAAAAACCAGGTTGAAATTAAAGAAAATCAGCAAGGGCACAGGAAATAGTAATCTTCCAAACAGGCATGCCAGATTCAGGGGACCCGAGGGCTGTCCATATGAGTCACTACACATGGCCCAGGGGGAGGCTTGTAAGCACTAATCCCAGACACAGAGCTCACCCTCTGCCTTGGCTTTATGAACTCCACTGGATGTGGGCAGGTGTGTACCTGGCTGTAAACCAGAGACTGGTGGACCCCCGCAGGTGCTAGGAGTTCCTGACTACGGCAGGGACAGTGGGTGCCACCCTCCAGGCTTGTTCCTGGGACTCAAGTCCCCTTCCCCCGTCCGCACGCTGCTGTGACTCCCCTCACTCTCCCAGTTTTGTTCTTAGACTTCACATATAATCTCTTCTGGCTCATCTCCCTCAAATTAAAATGGGAAAGGGTTCCCTTTAAGTCATCGTTCGTGCAGCTTTCCTGGTCAAAGTAGAGGGAACCTTACTGGCCTCTGTGTAGAGAGAATTATTGAGGATCAAGTGAGTGTGGTTGCCTAAAGATACCTCACTCTAAGTGCTGAAGGAACCTTGCAGTTGGGTAGCTTACCCACCAAATTGCCCTAGAGGTGTGGCTTGTGTGGGTGGGATCATGCTGAAATGTGAGGGGATGGCTCTAGTTCATTTATAAAGCCAGTTTGGCTATTGGCTAGTTAATTAAAACAGGGGTCATAATTACAGGATGATTAGCTAAAATGTCAGTGTTACTATGAAGTCCTTCCTGGGGAAGGAAAACAGCTAAGTGCTGGCAGCCCCAGACTTACTGTTGCAGCATTGCATGTTCTACTAGAGCATGCCAGGGCCCAGCAACCCTTCTTAGGGACCATGGCAAATAGTGGAAGGAGAGCAGGAGAGGCAGCAGAGCCTTGGATTCTACCTTGGGTTTCACTATTGCCAAGGCTCCTTCTGCCTTTTTCCCAGGAATCTGGGGACATCCCACGGAAGATTTTGGCTCCCACGGAGCTGGGAACAGGAGCTGGATCCTCTCAGGAACAGGGCTGCGTGGAGTCCTGAGACCTGGAGAGGAAGCCGTGTCGGTGTTCAGAGGAAAAAGCAGGGGTTCAAATCCCGGGCCTGGGGGAGCTGAGTTGCGGTCCCGGAGCTGGATGGGAGACTGGAGTCAGCTCAGTGTGCATTGTCAGAAGACTTCATCCATGTCCCAGCCACCGAGCTGAGCCAATGGCCACCAGGAGCTTTAGACTGAAAGCAGGAAGCTAGAGCGAGCGGGAAGCTTAGAGCCCGTACGGAGTAACTCAGAAAGGTGACAGCACTTGTCCAGGGCCACACAGCTGGAGGTGGCGGAGCCAGGACGAGATCCAGTCCTCTGAACTCCAGGGAACGCCTTTTCTCTTAAAACCTCCACCTCATGTGCGACATCCAGGTCCATTCTGACCTGGGGTTGAAAGGGACACTGAAATCACCCCAACCAACCATCCATGGAAATGAAATGGGATTCGAGAGGTATTTGAGCTCTGTATTAAACCGTTTTCCTATTTTTTAACTTGGTCAGGTAGGAATTATAGATGTTGCTGGCAAAATTCTTGAGAAAGAACAGGTGGTGATCACTCCGGTAAAGAGAAGGCTGTAGATAGTTCCTGCTCCATAGAGTGGAAGGTTGGCATTAATACAAACTCTTGGTTTTCCTGGGAATTCTTAACCTTTTTGATTTTTCTGTCTCCTGGGCTGTTATGGCTAAGACCTGGCTGGTATAAGTTTGCCCCAGACCTTGCTTCTCAGAGTGTGGTCCCCAGACCAGCTGAATCAGCCTCACCTGGGAACTTGTAAGAATGACAAATCCACGGGCCCCACTCTGGGCGTGTGGAATCAGAATTTCTGCGGATGGGCCCAAGAATCTGTGTCTTAACAAGGCCTCTAGGTGATTCTATCAAACACTAAAATTTGATAAGCCCTGACCAGAATAAAAAGGCAGTTCAAGTAAAAAAATACAAAAGCCAGTAGAAAGTAATGGTTCAAACTGACAATTACTAGCTTGGAGAACTTGGACGAGTAACTATGCCTCAGTTTCCTTGATTCTGAAATGGTAGCCTCATGAGGTAGTTGGGGAGCTCCAGTGAGATAATGCAGAAAAAGCCAGTATGTAGCACCTTGCTACATTTTTAATGGGGACTCAGTACATTTTACTTACTAGTTCTATGATTATTGTAACCCCAGATGGCTCTAGCCCTGGCATCCCATGGTGTGAGTTCTAGACCCTTCCTCATGCCCTCTCTCTCGCAGAGCTTCCACAGCTCCGTGCAAACCTTGCACTGCTTTGGGGTGAGCGCCGTGGGACTGGATGGGGCCTCCTGAGCACCTCGGGGAGTGCATCTCTAGCCCCTCGCTCGTTCCTGAGTTTCACCACAAAATCAAGACAGAATTCAACCGTATTCTGTCCTACTCCGTGGTATGGGAAGCAGATTGTGGAAACCTCACATTCCGAGCCAGAAGTCAAGACCTGTTAACCCCAAGGATGAGTCTTCTTAGGCAGAGAGGGAGGCCCAGATCTCAGCATCAGAGCTGCCCTCGGAAATCCAGAGTGCCGGGCCCTGCGGGTCAGTTGGTCCTGTCCTGGCCCTTCCTCGTGGCTACTGCCACCGTCATCCACACGGTCACTTTCGGAGCAAGAGGCCGGCCCCTCTCCCGAGCCACCTGTCACACAGAACACAGACGCAGGAGTGTCAGCCTGGAGCAGCATCTGCCTCCCTCGGGGCCACTGTAATGTCTCCCGGGAGGCCAGCCTGATTTCCCTCGGATGAGCCTCGGAAAATTAGTGAGCAATTCTGACTGGTTTAATTTTTCTCTTCTACGAACTTGAGAGACCATGTCCTCTTAATCATCTTTGGAGAAGAAAGACAAGAGAGAAGAGACATTTAAGGAAACACGGAGCAATTAATCTGTTCATTCACGTTCAGTAAATGACTCTGTGCTCTGAGGACATTCTTTATTCTACAAACATTTATCGGGCAGCCACTCTGCATGGAGTGCTGGGGACAGCAGGGTGAATTAGGAACATTTCTGCCCTCAAGAATTCCGCAAGCTGATGGGGAGGAGGACAGGGCAAAGGGACTTCCATTGGGTGAGCTTTAACTGTGAGCCCGGCTCTGGGCTAAGTGCTTCATCCTCACAAGAACCCCCTGAGGTCTGTATTCTTATTCCCATTCTACAGATGAGGACATTGAGGCTGAGGGAGATGAGGCGACTGACTTGGAGTCACCCATTTGGAGAGTGGCAGGGCTCAGTGACGCAAAAGCCCTTCCTTTCTTTACTCTTCCACGCTGCCTTAGCGGGAGTGTGTGCATCCATGTCTAGAACAATGAACAGGAATGTTCAGTACCACGAGAAGGTGCAAAGTGTAGCTCAGAGGGAGACGCATTGCTCCTGACTGCCATGTGGGCCTGGAAGCATAGTCTAAGGGAGGGCATGGGCCTGGGGAAGCCAGTGGAGAAAAAGTCCTGAACAACGCTGTAGGGAAGGCTGGGCAAGGGGGTGGGATAGGACAGGTGGGCCCTGAGTGGCTCTGTTTGCCCTGAGCGTGGGCTGCAGGAGTCTGCTGTGTGGAGGCTGAAGAACCGAGCAGCCATCATCTTGGGTCAGGCTTCGCCCTCAGTGTGATCCTGGCCAGTACCAGCTATCAAGCAAGATGGGATAAGTCAGGACAAAACTTGGAATAGGCCTTGCACTGCCAGATAAAGGTGTAATAAAAGCTTGTCAATGTGTTATACTTGGTTTCATTTTTATCACCATTATCTCCTTACCCACTCACATTTACTAAGTGCTAGGTGTGCATAAAGTGCTTGGCCTTAGGCTCAGAATGGGTCGGCGAATACTCATACCTCTCCTCGCCCAGCCCCTCTCCCTGGTCCGTGCCAGTTCATAGCAACCTCTTCCTGTGGACATCACATGAGAACGTCAGGAAGGAACTGGTGCATGCAGAGAAGGAAGAAGGTTCCAGCTGCATTATGTGCCCTCATAAAGTGGTGAGATGAGTCCCATTTTATGGATGTGGTCACCGAGGCTCAGAGAGGCCAAGCTGGTGGAAGTGGAGCCCTCTCTCTCCAAAGGTGGTGCCTTATGAGCTAAGGGGGTAGTTGAAGTTGACAGGTTTTTGGGGACAAATAAGAATCTATGATAAATTTAGTTGATTTAGGTTAATCAATTAAAGTAAACAACTTATATTGCCTTAGTTGAGGCAGTATGGTAAAGCGGCAAATCAGATTGGACATTGCAGGCAGAGAGTCCTGGGTTCAAATCCTGACCCCACTTAGCTTTTCTGGGTCAATTCACCTACCTCCTCTGAGCCTTTCTTTTTTCATTTGTAAAATCAGAATAATAGTACATACTCTATAGGGTCATCAAGGTGAAGTAATACAGTTTATGTATAGTAGGTAGCTCTGTTCTTGGCAAATGATGTTGCCTCCTCTGCCCTGTCTTCTTCTCCAGGAAATGCTTGCTTCCAGATTAACTGGTTTGGACACATGAATATTGACCACTTGATCTGCTTATCCCGAGTATTATGTTATTTACTAGTGATTGCATGGCTATCCAAATACCTTGTTTCTTAGCCAAGCACAAGGAAGCCAGAATAATTAGCACGGATGGCATGGTTCTCCTCCAAGAATGTCCTACGTCTGCATGGTTGGCCTTTGAAATTGCCTGGGTTTCATGATTTCAGAGCCCGTGGAAGTTCCACGTGGCAGATGGCTGGTTCTTCACGAACCTTTTCCCCTTTTCCTCTCAGCTAGACTAGTATTTCCCATTTTCCCTCATAGTTAGGTAACTATATGACTGAGTTCTGGCCAGTGGAACATGGGTGGAGATGATGGGGATATGGAACGTGGGTGAAAAGCCTGATCTCTAAGAACTTCTTGCAAATCCTCTTCTCTTCCCGCATCTGCTGCCAGATAGAGGATCAAGCAAAGGACTCCAAAGCTGTAGAGGATGGAGAACCACCAGATGAAAGGAACCTGGGTCCCTGAATGACTGTGTGGAGCAGAGTAACCATCCCATTCCACAACCTGCATTGGTCCATGAGACAATATCTTACTAGTTTAAGCCACTGAGATTTGGGGCTTACTTGTTGTTTTTTTGTTTTTTTTTAAAAACATCTTTATTGAAGTATAATTGCTTTACAATGGTGTGTTAGTTTCCGCTTTATAACAAAGTGAATCAGTTATACATATACATATGTCCCCATATTTCTTCCCTCTTACATCTCCCTCCCTCCCACCCTCCCTATCCCACCCCTATAGGTGGTCACAAAGCACCGAGCTGATCTCCCTGTGCTATGTGGCTGCTTCCCACTAGCTATCTATTTTACTTTTGGTAGTGTATATATGTCCATGCCACTGTCTCACTTTGTCCCAGCTTACCCTTCCCCCTCCCCGTATCCTCAAGTCCATTCTCTAGTAGGTCCACATCTTTACTCCCATCTTGCCCCTAGGTTCTTCTGATCATTTTTTTTTGAAGATTCCGTATATATGTGTTAGCATATGGTATTTGTTTTTCTCTTTCTGACTTACTTCACTCTGAATGACAGTCTCTAGGTCCATGCACCTCACTACACATAACTCAGTTTCGTTCCTTTTTATGGCTGAGTAATATTCCATTGTATATATCTGCCACATCTTCTTTATCCATTCATCTGTTGATGGACACTGAGGTTGCTTCCATGTCCTGGCTATTGTAAAAAGAGCTGCAATGAACATTTTGGTACATGACTCTTTTTGAATTATGGTTTTCTCAGGGTATATGCCCAGTAGTGGGATTGCTGGGTCGTATGGTAGTTCTATTTTTAGTTTTTTAAGGAACCTCCATACTGTTCTCCATAGTGGCTGTATCAATTTACATTCCCAGCAACAGTGCAAGAGTGTTCCCTTTTCTCCACACCCTCTCCAGCATTTCTTGTTTCTAGATTTTTTGATGATGGCCATTCTGACAGGTGTGAGGTGATACCTCATTGTAGTTTTGATTTGCATTTCCCTAATGATTAATGATGTAGAACATCCTTTCATGTATTTGTTGGCAATCTGTATATCTTCTTTGGAGAAATGTCTATTTAGGTCTTCTGCCCAGTTTTGGATTGGGTTGTTTGTTTTTTTGATATTGAGCTGCATGAGCTGCTTGTATATTTTGGAGATTAATCCTTTGTCAGTTGCTTCATTTGCAAATATTTTCTCCCATTCTGAGGGTTGTCTTTTTGTCTCGTTTATGGTTTCCTTTGCTGTGCAAAAACTTTTAAGTTTCATTAGGTCCCATTTGTTTATTTGTGTTTTTATTTCCATTTCTCTAGGAGCTAGGTCAAAAGAATCTTGCTGTGATTTATGTCATAGAGTGTTCTGCCTATGTTTTCCTCTAAGAGTTTGATGGTGTCTGGCCTTACATTTAGGTCTTTAATCCATTTTGAGTTTATTTTTGTGTATGGTGTTAGGGAATGTTCTAATTTCCTTCTTTCACATGTAGCTGTCCAGTTTTCCCAGCACCACATATTGAAGAGGCTGTCTTTTCTCCATTGTATATGCTTGCCTCCTTTATCAAAGATAAGGTGACCATATATGCATGGGTTTATCTCTGGGCTTTCTATCCTGTTCCATTGATCTATATTTCTGGTTTTGTGCCAGTACCATACTGTCTTGATTACTGTAGCTTTGTAGTATAGTCTGAAGTCAGGGAGCCTGATTGCTCCACTTCCGTTTTTCTTTCTCAAGATTGCTTTGGCTATTCGGGGTCTTTTGTGTTTCCATACAAATTCTGAAATTTTTTGTTCTAGTTCTGTGAAAAATGCCATTGGTAGTTTGATAGGGATTGCATTGAATCTGTAGATTGCTTTGGGTAGTAGAGTCATTTTCACAATGTTGATTCTTCCAATCCAAGAACATGGTATACCTCTCCACCTATTTGTATCATCTTTAATTTTTCATCAGTGTCTTATAATTTTCTGCATACAGATCTTTTGTCTCCTTAGGTAAGTTTATTCCTAGATATTTTATTCTTTTTGTTGCAATGGTAAATGGGAGTGTTTTCTTAATTTCATTTTCAGATTTTTCATCATTAGTGTATAGTAGGGGACTTTAACACCCCACTTTCACCAATGGACACATCATCCAAAATGAAAATAAATAAGGAAACACAAGCTTTAAATGATACATTAAACAAGATGGACTTAATTGAAATTTATAGGACATTCCCTCCAAAAACAACAGAATACACATTCTTCTCAAGTGCTCATGGAACATTCTCCAGGATAGATCATATCTTGGGTCACAAATCAAGCATTGGTAAATTTAAGAAAATTGAAATCATATCCAGTATCTTTTCCAACCGCAATGCTATGAGACTAGATATCAATTACAGGAAAAAATCTGTAAGAAATACAAACACATGGAGGCTAAGCAGCACACTATTTAATAACCAAGAGATCACTGAAGAAATCAAAGGGGAAATCCAAAAATACCTAGAAACAAATGACAATGGAGACACAACGACCCAAAACCTATGGGATGCAGCAAAAGCAGTTCTAAGAGGGAAGATTATAGCAATACAATCCTACCTCAAGAAACAAGAAACATCTCAAATAAACAACCTAACCTTACACCTAAAGCAATTAGACAAAGAAGAACAAAAGAACCCCAAAGTTAGCAGAAGGAAAGAAAGAAAGATCAGATCAGAAATAAATGAAAAAGAAATGAAGGAAACGATAGCAAAGATCAATAAAACTAAAAGCTGGTTCTTTGAGAAGATAAACAAAATTGATAAACCATTAGCCAGACTTACCAAGAAAAAAAGGGAGAAGACTCAAATCAATAGAATTAGAAATGAAATAGGAGAAGTAACAACTGACACTGCAGAAATACAAAAGATCATGAGAGATTACTACAAGCAACTCTATGCCAATAAAATGGACAACCTGGAAGAAATGGACAGATTCTTAGAAATGCACAACCTGCCAAGACTGAACCAGGAAGAAATAGAAAATATGAACAGACCAGTCACAAGCACTGAAATTGAAACTGTGATTAAAAATCTTCCAACAAACAAAAGCCCAGGACCAGATGGCTTTACAGGCGAATTCTATCAAACATTTACAGAAGAGCTAACACCTATCCTTCTCAAACTGTTCCAAAATATAGCAGAGGGAGGAACACTCCCAAACTCATTCTACGAGGCCACCATCACTCTGATACCAAAACCGGACAAAGATGTCACAAAGAAAGAAAACTACAGGCCAATATCACTGATGAACATAGATGCAAAAATCCTCAACAAAATACTAGCAAACAGAATCCAACAGCACATTAAAAGGATCATACACCATGATCAAGTGGGATTTATCCCAGGAATGCAAGGATTCTTCAATATATGCAAATCAATCAACGTGATACACCATATTAACAAATTGAAGGAGAAAAACCATATGATCATCTCAATAGATGCAGAGAAAGCTTTCGACAAAATTCAACACCCATTTATGATAAAAGCCCTGCAGAAAGTAGGCATAGAGGGAACTTTCCTCAACATAATAAAGGCCATATATGACAAACCCACAGCCAACATTGTCCTCAATGGTGAAAAACTGAAACCATTTCCACTAAGATCAGGAACAAGACAAGGTTGCCGACTCTCACCACTATTATTCAACATAGTTTTGGAAGTTTTAGCCACAGCAATCAGAGAAGAAAAAGAAATAAAAGGAATCCAAATCGGAAAAGAAGAAGTAAAGCTGTCACTGTTTGCAGATGACATGATACTATACATAGAGAATCCTAAAGATGCTACCAGAAAACTACTAGAGCTAATCAATGAATTTGGTAAAGTAGCAGGATATAAAATTAATGCACAGAAATCTCTTGGGGCTTACTTTTAATAGCTATTAGCCTGCCCTAAGTAATACAGCCTGCTTATGACTTATAGCAAGGTATTTCCAGCCATCATTAATACTCTCTCTAAATGACCCTATAAAATCAAATACCCTGGGAGGGGTAATGTATTTCTTTACATTAGCATAAATTATTTATAAGCTTAGCCTGCCAGATTCAAGCAGGGCCCTCTAGATATGTGGCACTCTTTCTGATGGCAGGTGCAGCTGAATTGGGGAGATGGCTGGTACAGTGGTTCTCAAATCATCAGTATCACTGGTAACTTACTAGAAATGCAAATTCTTGGGTGCTATCTGAGATCTACTGGATCAGAAACTTTGGGAGTGGGGCTCAGCCATCTGTTTTCACAAGCCCTCCAGTGGTTCTGATACACCAGGCAAATATTTGAGAACAGTTGAGGGAGGAGGACTGCTGGAGGCCTGGAGCTTATATCTGGGGAGAGCAGAACAGAGTGGGGTTCACAGCAACTGCTCTGGTGCAGACCAAGGGCACAGGGTAAAGGGCACAAGGGGAGAGGGAACAAAGGTGAGTACTTTACAGTTTTCCAATGATTGTATCATTGACTGTGGCAGAAAAGTTAAGAATGTGGTTTGTCCCTCCATAGAGGACTAATTACTACATCTGAATTCTTAGTATTAGTTTGCCATAACAAAATGCCACAGACTGTATGGCTTACACAACAGAAGTTTATCTTCTCGCAGTTTTGGAAGGGTTGAAGATCAAGGCACAGTTTTGATTTCCGCTGAGGACTCTCTCCTTAGTTTAAAAATGGCTACCCTAATGCTGCCTCTTCACAAGGCTGTCCCTCTGTGTGCACACACCCTGTTGTCTCTTTATATGTCCTGATTTCTTCAGATTAGATAAGGGCCCTACCCCAATGGCCTCATTTTAACTTAGTCACCTCTTTAAAAGCACAGTCTCCAAATACAGTCATATTTTAAGGGTCTGGGGTTTAGAGCTTCAACATAGGAATTTTGGGAGAGACACAGTTCAGTCCATAACAGCTATGGAATCTGGAATATTACTACTTTCTTATTTTCCTGTCCCTCTGAGAACTTCCTTGAATAATCCTGGAGCCAAAGATAATTACGTGCTTAATTTAACGTCTTCTTTGGAGTAAAAAGCTTGCGCCACTTTATTCTAGCAGTGAAGTTAGAACTGAGTTAATATTTTTGGCAATAAGTTGGCTGATAGAAACTAGATCTCGATAAAAGTAATGCAAAAGTAAATGGGCCCTGTTTTTTGTTTTTGTTTTTTAAACATCTTTATTGAAGTATAATTGCTTTACAATGGTGTGTTAGTTTCTGCTTTATAACAAAGTGAATCAGTTATACATATACATATGTTCCCATATCTCTTGCGTCTCCCTCCCTCCCACCCTCCCCATCCCACCCCTCTAGGTGGTCACAAAGCACCGAGCTGATCTCCCTGTGCTATGCGGCTGCTTCCCACTAGCTATCTATTTTACATTTGGTAGTGTATATATGTCCATGACACTCTCTCACCCTGTCACATCTCACCCTTCCCCCTCCCCATATCCTCAAGTCCATTCTCTAGTAGGTCTGTGTCTTTATTCCCGTCTTGCCACTAGGTTCTTCATGGCCTTTTTTTTTTTTTTCCCCTTAGATTCCGTATATATGTGTTAGCATATGGTATTTGTTTTTCTCTTTCTGACTTACTTCACTCTGTATGACAGACTCTAACTCCATCCACCTCATTACAAATACCTCCATTTCATTTCTTTTTATGGCTGAGTAATATTCCATTGTATATATGTGCCACATCTTCTTTATCCATTCATCTGTCGGTGGACATTTAGGTTGCTTCCATGTCCTGGCTATTGTAAATAGAGCTGCAATGAACATTTTGGTACATGACTCTTTTTGAACTATGGTTTTCTCAGGGTATATGCCCAGTAGTGGGATTGCTGGGTCGTATGGTAGTTCTATTTGTAGTTTTTTAAGGAACCTCCATACTGTTCTCCATAGTGGCTGTATCAATTTACATTCCCACCAACAGTGCAAGAGTGTTCCCTTTTCTCCACACCCTCTCCAGCATTTCTTGTTTCTAGATTTTTTGATGATGGCCATTCTGACCGGTGTGAGATGATATCTCACTGTAGTTTTGATTTGCATTTCTCTAATGATTAATGATGTTGAGCATTCTTTCATGTGTCTGTTGGCAATCTGTATATCTTCTTTGGAGAAATGTCTATTTAGGTCTTCTGCCCATTTTTGGATTGGGTTGTTCGTTTTTTTGTTATTGAGCTGCATGAGCTGCTTGTAAATCTTGGAGATTAATCCTTTGTCAGTTGCTTCATTTGCAAATATTTTCTCCCATTCTGAGGGCTGTCTTTTGGTCTTGTTTATGGTTTCCTTTAATATGCAAAAGCTTTTAAGTTTCATTAGGTCCCATTTGTTTATTTGTGTTCTTATTTCCATTTCTCTAGGAGCTGGGTCAAAAAGAATCTTGCTGTGATGTATCTCATAGAGTGTTCTGCCTATATTTTCCTCTAAGAGTTTGATAGTGTCTGGCCTTACACTTAGGTCTTTAATCCATTTTGAGTTTATTTTTATGCATGGTGTCAGGGAGTGTTCTAATTTCATACTTTTACATGTATCTGTCCAATTTTCCCAGCACCACTTATTGAAGAGGCTGTCTTTTCTCCACTGTATATGCTTGCCTCCTGTATCAAAGATAAGGTGACCATATGTGCGTGGGTTTTTCTCTGGGCTTTCTATCCTGTTCCATTGATCTATATTTCTGTTTTTGTGCCAGTACCAAACTGTCTTGATTACTGTAGCTTTGTAATATAGTCTGAAGTCAGGGAGCCTGATTCCCCCAGCTCCATTTTTCGTTCTCAAGATTGCTTTGGCTATTCGGGGTCTTTTGTGTTTCCATACAAATTGTGAAATTTTTTGTTCTAGTTCTGTGAAAAATGCCAGTGGTAGTTTGATAGGGATTGCATTGAATCTGTAGATTGCTTTGGGTAGTAGAGTCATTTTCACAATGTTGATTCTTCCAATCCAAGAACATGGTATATCTCTCCATCTATTTGTATCATCTTTAATTTCTTTCATCAGTGTCTTATAATTTTCTGCATACAGGTCTTTTGTCTCCTTAGGTAGGTTTATTCCTAGATATTTTATTCTTTTTGTTGCAGTGGTAAACGGGAGTGTTTTCTTAATTTCACTTTCAGATTTTTCATCATTAGTATATAGGAATGCAAGAGATTTCTGAGCATTAATTTTGTATCCTGCTACTTTACCAAATTCATTGATTAGCTCTAGGAGTTTTCTGGTGGCAGTTTTAGGATTCTCTATGTATAGTATCATGTCATCTGCAAACAGTGACAGCTTTACTTCTTCTTTTCCAATTTGGATTCCTTTTATTTCTTTTTCTTCTCTGATTGCTGTGGCTAATACTTCCAAAACTATGTTGAATAATAGTGGTGAGAGTGGGCAACCTTGTCTTGTTCCTGATCTTAGTGGAAATGGTTTCAGTTTTTCACCATTGAGGACAATGTTGGCTGTGGGTTTGTCATATGTGGCCTTTATTGTGTTGAGGAAAGTTCCCTCTATGCCTACTTTCTGGAGGGCTTTTATCATAAATGGGTGTTGAATTTTGTCGAAAGCTTTCTCTGCATCTATTGAGATGATCATATGGTTTTTCTCCTTCAATTTGTTAATATGGTGTATCACGTTGATTGATTTGCGTATATTGAAGAATCCTTGCATTCCTGGGGTAAACCCCACTTGATCATGGTGTATGATCCTTTTAATGTGCTGTTGGATTCTGTTTGCTAGTATTTTGTTGAGGATTTTTGCATCTATGTTCATCAGTGATATTGGCCTGTAGTTTTCTTTCTTTGTGACATCTTTGTCTGGTTTTGGTATCAGGGTGATGATGGTGGCCTCGTAGAATGAGTTTGGGAGTGTTCCTCCCTCTGCAATATTTTGGAAGACTTTGAGAAGGATAGGTGTTAGCTCTTCTCTAAATGTTTGATAGAATTCACCTGTGAAGCCATCTGGTCCTGGGCTTTTGTTTGTTGGAAGGTTTTTAATCACAGTTTCAATTTCAGTGCTTGTGATTGGTCTGTTCATATTTTCTATTTCTTCCTGGTTCAGTCTCGGCAGTTTGTGCATTTCTAAGAATCTGTCCATTTCTTCCAGGTTGTCCATTTTATTGGCATAGAGTTGCTTGTAGTA
Organism: Balaenoptera ricei; assembly: GCF_028023285.1. Classification (NCBI taxonomy): domain Eukaryota; kingdom Metazoa; phylum Chordata; class Mammalia; order Artiodactyla; family Balaenopteridae; genus Balaenoptera; species Balaenoptera ricei. The sequence continues at coordinate 63,743,605 of NC_082645.1, read as the reverse complement.
ATCTCTCATGATCCTTTGTATTTCTGCAGTGTCAGTGGTTACTTCTCCCTTTTCATTTCTAATTCTATTGATTTGAGTCTTCTCCCTTTTTCTCTTGATGAGTCTGGCTAATGGTTTATCAATTTTGTTTATCTTCTCAAAGAACCAGCTTTTAGTTTTATTGATCTTTGCTATCATTTCCTTCATTTCTTTTTCATTTATTTCTGATCTGATCTTTATGATTTCTTTCCTTCTGCTAGCTTTGGGGTTTTTTTGTTCTTCTTTCTCTAATTGCTTTAGGTGCAAGGTTAGGTTGTTTATTCGAGATGTTTCCTGTTTCTTGAGGTAGGCTTTTATTGCTATAAACTTCCCTCTTAGAACTGCTTTTCCTGCATCCCATAGGTTTTGGGTCATCGTGTCTCCATTGTCATTTGTTTCTTGGTATTTTTGGATTTCCCCTTTGATTTCTTCAGTGATCACTTCGTTATTAAGTAGTGTATTGTGTAGCCTCCATGTGTTTGTATTTTTTACAGATCTTTTCCTGTAATTGATATCTAGTCTCATAGCGTTGTGGTCAGAAAAGATACTTGATATGATTTCAATTTTCTTAAATTTACCAAGGCTTGATTTGTGACCCAAGATATGATCTATCCTGGAGAATGTTCCATGAGCACCAGAGAAGAAAGTATGTTCTGTTGTTTTTGAGTGGAATGTCCTATAAATATCAATTAAGTCCATGTTGTTTAATGTATCATTTAAAGCTTGTGTTTCCTTATTTATTTTCATTTTGGATGATCTGTCCATTGGTGAACGTGGGGTGTTAAAGTCCCCTACTATGATTGTGTTACTGTCGATTTTCCCTTTTATGGCTGTTAGTATTTGCCTTATGTATTGAGGTGCTCCTATGTTGGGTGCATAAATATTTACAATTGTTATACCTTCTTCTTGGATCGATCCCTTGATCATTATATAGTGTCCTTCTTTGTCTCTTGTAATAGTCTTTATTTTAAAGTCTATTTTGTCTGATATGAGAATTGGTACTCCAGCTTTCTTTTGATTTCCATTTGCATGGAATATCTTTTTCCATCCCCTCACTTTCAGTCTGTATGTGTCTCTAGGTCTGAAGTGGGTCTCTTGTAGACAGCATATATATGGGTCTTGTTTTTGTATCCATTCAGCCACTCTGTGTCTTTTGGTGGGAGCATTTAAATTTAAGGTAATTATCGATATGTATGTTCCTATTCCCATTTTCTTAAATGTTTTGGGTTTGTTATTGTAGGTGTTTTCCTTCTCTTGTGTTTCTTGCCTAGAGAAGTTCCTTTAGCATTTGTTGTAAAGCTGGTTTGGTGGTGCTGAACTCTCTCAGCTTTTGCTTGTCTGTAAAGGTTTTAATTTCTCCATCAAATCTGAATGAGATCCTTGCTGGGTAGAGTAACCTTGGTTGTAGGTTTTTCTCCTTCATCACTTTAAGTATATCCTGCCACTCCCTTCTGGCTTGCAGAGTTTCTGCTGAAAGATCAGCTGTTAACCTTATGGGGATTCCCTTATGTGTTATTTGTTGTTTTTCCCTTGCTGCTTTTCATATGTCTTCTTTATATTTAATTTTTGACAGTTTGATTAATATGTGTCTTGGCGTGTTTCTCCTTGGATTTTTTCTGTATGGGACTCTCTGTGCTTCCAGGAGTTGATTAACTGTTTCCTTTCCCATATTAGGGAAGTTTTCAACTATAATCTCTTCAAATATTTTCTCAGTCCCTTTCTTTTTCTCTTCTTCTTCTGGGACCCCTATAATTCGAATGTTGGTGCGTTTAATGTTGTCCCAGAGGTCTCTGAGACTGTCCTCAATTTTTTTCATTCTTTTTTCTTTATTCTGCTCTGCAGTAGTTATTTCCACTACTTTATCTTCCAGGTCACTTATCCGTTCTTCTGCCTCAGTTATTCTGCTATTGATCCCGTCTAGAGTATTTTTAATTTCATTTATTGTGTTTTTCATTGTTGCTTGGTTCCTCTTTAGTTCTTCTACGTCCTTGTTAAATGTTTCTTGCATTTTGTCTATTCTATTTTCAAGATTTTGGCTCATCTTTACTATCATTATTCTGAATTCTTTTTCAGGTAGACTACCTATTTCCTCTTCATTTGTTAGGTCTGGTGTGTTTTGACCCTGCTCCTTCACCTGCTGTGTGTTTTTTTGTCTTCTCATTTTGCTTATCTTACTGTGTTTGGGGTCTCCTTTTCACAGGCTGCAGGTTCGTAGTTCCCATTGTTTTTGGTATCTGTCCCCAGTGGGTAAGGTTGGTTCAGTGGGTTGTGTAGGCTTCCTGGTGGAGGGGACTAGTGCCTGTGTTCTGGTGGATGAGGCTGGATCTTGTCTTTGTGGTGGGCATGTCCACGTCTGGTGGTGTGTTTTGGGGTGTCTGTGGCCTTATTATGATTTTAGGCAGCCTCTCTGCTAATGGATGGGGCTGTGTTCCTGTCTTGCTAGTTGTTTGGCATAGGGTGTCCAGCACTGTAGCTTGCTGGTCGTTGAGTGAAGCTGGGTCTTGATGTTGAGATGGAGATCTCCGAGAGATTTTTGCCGTTTGGTATTACGTGGAGCTGGGAGGTCTCTTGTGCACCAGTGTCCTGAAGTTGGCTCTCCCACCTCAGAGGCACAGCCCCAATGCCTGGCTGGAGCACCAAGAGCCTTTCATCCACACGGCTCAGAATAAAAGGGAGAAAAAATAGAAAGAAAGAAAGAAAGAGGATAAAATAAAATAAAATAAAGCTATTATGATAAAAAATAAGAAAAAAATTATTAAGAATAAATTTATTAAGAAATTTTTTTTTAATTTTTAAAAATAGATTTATTTTTTATAATAAAAAATAAGAAAAAAATTATTAAGAAAAAATTTATTAAGAAAAAATTTTAATTTTTTAAAATAAGAAATATGAAAAAACTTATTAAAATTTTTTTTTAATTTTTAAAAATAGAAAATAAGGAAAAATTATTAAGAAAACATTTATTGGGAAAAAAAATTTTTTTTAAGTTAAAAAAAAAAAAAAAAAAAGAACAGACCTAACCCTCGGACTAATGGTGAAAGCAAAGCTGTACAGACAAAATCTCACCCAGAAGCATACACATGTACATTCACAAAAAACGGAAAAGGGGTAAGAGTAATATATCCTGCTCCCAAAATCCACCTCCTGAATTTAGGATGATTCGTTGTCTATTCAGGTATTCAACAGATGCAGGCACATCAAGTTGTTTGTGGAGCTTTAATCCGCTGATTCTGAGGCTGCTGGGAGAGATTTCCCTTTCTCTTCTTTGTTCGTGCAGCTCCCGGGGTTCAGCTTTGGATTTGGACCCGCCTCTGCGTGTAGGTCGCCTGAGGGCGTCTGTTCCCCGCCCAGACAGAACGGGGTTAAAGCAACAGCTGATTCGGGGGCTCTGGCTCACTCAGGACCGGGGGAGGGAGGGGTACGGACGCGGGGCGAGCCTGCAGCGGCAGAGGCCGGCGTGACGTTGCACCAGCCTGAGGCGCGCCATGCGTTCTCCCGGGGAAGTTGTCCTCGGATCACGGGAGCCTGGCCGTGGCGGGCTGCACAGGCTCCCGGGAGGGGAGGTGTGGAGAGTGACCTGTGCTTGCACACAGGCTTCTTGGTAGCGACAGCAGCAGCCTTAGCGTTGCACGCCCGTCTCTGGGGTCCGCGCTGATAGCCGCAGCTCGCGCCCGTCTCTGGGGTCCGCGCTGATAGCCGCGGCTCGCGCCCGTCTCTGGAGCTCGTTTAGGCGGCGCTCTGAATCCCCTTTCCTTGCGCGGACGAAACAAAGAGGCAAGAAAAGGTCTCTTGCCTCTTCGGCAGCTGCAGACTTTTTCCCGGACTCCCTCCCGGCTAGCTGTGGTGCGCTAATCCCTTCACGCTGTGTTCACGCCGCCAACCCCAGTCCTCTCCCTGCAATCCGACCGAAGCCCGAGCCTCAGCTCCCAGCCCCCGCCCGTCCCGGCGGGTGAGCAGACAAGCCTCTCGGGCTGGTGAGTGCTGGTCGGCACTGATCCTCTGTGCGGGAATCTCTCCGCTTTGCCCTCCGCACCCCTGTGGCTGCGCTCTCCTCCGTGGCTCCGAAGCTTCCCCCCTCTGCCACCCGCAGTCTCCGCCCGTGAAGGGGCTTCCTAGTGTGTGGAAACCTTTCCTCCTTCACAGCTCCCTCCCACTGGTGCAGGTCCCGTCCCTATTCTTTTGTCTCTGTTATTTCTTTTTCCTTTTGCCCTACCCAAGTACGGGGGGATTTTCTTGCCTTTTGGGAGGTCTGACGTTTTCTGCCAGCGTTCAGTGGGTGTTCTGTAGGAGCAGTTCCACGTGTAGATGTATTTCTACTGTATCTGTGGGAAGGAAGGTGATTTCTGCGTCTTACTCTTCCGCCATCTTGCCCAGACCTCCTGGGCCCTGTTTTAAATAGAGTTTCCTGGGCTTCTTGGGCAGCTGGAGGTTAATTTGTGAATGAATGTAGAGTGTTTGGCAAATGGGGACTGTAAAACAACTTTACAATCTGGTGGAAACCTGCATTTTGTCCTGAGTTGATGACCAGTTAGTGCCGTGGTAAATGGGAAAATACTTTCCTTGAAATTTTGTTCTTTGGAAATAAGCAAGAAGATCCTTTGTTAGGATAGAAAAATGAGTTCCTCTGAGATGCTTTTCAGTCAATTTGGTGTGTTAGTAAGCTCTGGTATTAATCTTAAATAATGACTGAGTAATGCGGCAGAAAAATAGAATGGGAGAAAAAATAGACGGGCAACTCTTCTTAAAACTCATGTTTCACAAGCTTGTATTGTTGTTCCCAAGAGAGATCTTCAGCGTGTGAAAGGATTGCTTTATCTTTCATTCTATTCATGTGGGTCTCCCCTTGCCTTTGCTCCCTCGCCTTCATATTAACTAGCAGGGGTCACAGATTTGGTGCCCCTGCTGCCAAGGTGAGCTTTGCCTTAACAGCTTCAGGTAGTCTAAACTTGGGGCAATTTAGCTGCCTTTAAAATCCCACGGAATGAACTTTCTTATCATTTGTTAACTGCCAGGGCAAAGTTCACTGAAAAACATTCTTACTGCTAGTCTGTGAAATGGTGGCTGTTGAAGTCCTATGCATACAGGCACGTTAGCCTATGCTCAAAATATGCTTATGGGGCAAATTCTGATATGATTAATGTTGGCATCATTGAGCATACATTAGTGGAATTTGCATACATAAAATTTGAATAATGTTCAAGGACATTAAGTGATTTCAGATTTAATAGTGATAATCATAGCTAACATTTATTGCAGTATTACATGCCAGACACTGCTCTAAACATTTTGTATATTAATTAATCCTTACAACAGCTCTACGAAATAGGTCCTATTATCACACCCATTTTATAGATGAGAAAATCGAGGCACAGAAAACTTCAGTAACTTGTCCAGGATTGCACAGCTGGCTCATACGAAGCTGGGCTGTGAGCACAGACAGGCTGACTCCAGAGCCTACCCTCCCACACGCTGGGCTACATGGCCATAGCCGTTAAGCACACCGAGGAAGGAAAATGGCTTTGCCTTGCCAGGGCAGGTGGTACAGAGCTGAATGGAGGCTTCTCTCCCAGGATAGGGCTTCATCAAACTGGTATTCATCTCAAAGTGTTATTTTGGGGAGTTTGTAAACAAAGTGTGAGTCTGTAGTTTGTAAACGAAGTGTGAGTCTGGAATCCTTGTTCCTTCCCTCTGTCCTTTTGGAGAAACTCTTGTGCATGTATGCCTGTGTGTGGCCAACAGGTGCCTACTGAGGGCTATTTGGAGGGCCCCTGAGAGCTGCAATCTTGACTGAGACAGCCCCTGCTCTCCAGGAACACAGCAGAGTCTGGGAGAGCCCAGACTCCAAGACATAATGACAACACAGTCTGACAGCGCTGAGAGTAGAGGTCAGAGTCAGGAGCCGGGTGAGGACACCGGGGAAGGATTTGCAGAGCAGAGCCTAAGCTGACTATAAAGGAACTATAGTACTTTACCACTGAATAAGGTGGGGAGGGGGTGTGTCATGGTATAGAGGGGAAGGGCATGAAGTGCTCCTCACTGGGGGCACCAGTGGGGGCCATGATGGGCAATGAGCCCCAAGGGTTGGGGCATGAACTTTATCTTGGGGGGGATGCACAGTCAGTGGAGGTTCGTAAGGAAAGTAGTGCCATCCACAAGGACATATGTGCTTTTTTAGCAAATTAAGGATGGATTTGTCCAACTGGAATGTGGTTGACTCATGAAAGAGTATGATTCTAGGAATGGCCTTATGCTAATGTGGAAGAAGTGGCAGTCTTGGTGGGAGAGGCAAACACCTCTCCTACCTGTTTGCTAACGTTTGGAATCCCATAGTTAGAGACTTATTCCTTTGCTTAAACGCCGTCTCCTATCACTTGTAAGATATTCTCATAAGTCACTTAAATGTAGCCACGCTAGCATACACGAGCAGCTTTCCTGAGTGAAGGGTGTGGTGAAATATGGAGAGAAGTGGGAAAGGAGAATGTAGGGGAGTACAGCTGCGAGTTTGAGCACATGGAGTATATACAGTGGTAATCCAAAGTGGACTCAAAACTCGGTTACACTGGAAGGTAATGTAATATCAGGGTCAAATAGGAAATGATGTGGAGTTGTGAATTGTTTTCAAATGATGTAAATCATTAGCTCATTAAGTACTTTAAAACCACAAAGATTTATCTTAACAATTTTGAAGGAGTATCAAAGCACTTCTTACTTGCAGACAACAGAATTCAGTCCTGGCTAATTCAAGCAGAAAAGGAGTTTGTTAAAGGATATTCAGTAGCACACAGAGTCTGTAGGAAGGCTTGGGAACAGGCATGGAGTCTCTGTCTATAGCCAAGAATGGTGACCAAAATCATGCAGCAGAACTGGTCCAGTGGAGACCCTTCTGCTTTCAGATTGGGCACAGATGCTACACCAGGCAATGCCAACATCACTGATGTTGGTGTTGAATGATTCCACCAGAACTACTAAATTGCCTCTGGAACCTGTGTCCACTTTCACTGGAAAGTGATTCTCAGAAACACCTCCTTTTTGGGTCACGAGATTCCATGGTAAAGTTGAGTAGGTGCGTTCTGTGGATGAACCTTGGTTGCATGCCTGCTCCTAGTGCTGGGGGGCTAGAAAGGTGAGTATCTTGTGCTTTTGGTGATAGGTTGACTCTCTTCGACCAAGACACGTGGTGGGGGGGTGGTGTCCCCAGATCTGAGGGCCAGGGAGCGTGGAGGCCAAACAGAATGACAAGGACCCACCACAAAGAGTAGCTTTTGTACATGTTTCTGATGCTGCCTAAGAGTCACACAGGACAAAGGGAACTTTAAGCCCTGCTGATAGTGATGCTACTAAATATTTGAAAAGTAGAGCCTTTTAGTTATTCCTCATCCACTAGTCAAAAGCCAGTACGTTTATGTCAAAATAAGAAAAAAAATTGCTCAGTTTCAAAATAAGGTTTATACTTTAACGTTGGACTTAAGAAAATTTCCCCCTCTGTCTTTGTCTTTTTTAAAGTGCTGTTTCTGCCATATTCTCCAAACCTGGTTAAAAATAACCAAGTAAGTCTTTAAAAAATGTATTATGTAGCAGAGAGTTCTAAGAATGTGTCCTCTGATATGTGTAAAAATGAAGCCCAGTTATAGCAATAAATTTTAGCTGGAGTGCAGAGTGACTCAGTCAGAGGGGCATGTCATGTGACCATGATGACAGGCATTCATTCATAATTTGATGACTTCTCCATCTAGAATCTGGCAGTCTGACAGCCCAGCACCTGCTCTACCCCAGCAGTGAGCAAGGAATCCCTCAGCTGTAAACGAAGGGATGTGGGTACAAAGAGATGTTTTATCATTCAGTATTTTTTTGGTCTCACTGTCCAAGTATGTAAAATTCAACCTAAAACCTTCGGGTTGACCATAAAAAAGACCTGAGAACCTCATCATTCTGCACAAAGCTCAAGGAGTTGCCCGGAGAAACAATTTATTTTCTGTAACTTTGCAGACATATAAAAATGAATAGGTTGTAAAGAACATTAACAAGTTAGTGTTACAGTATCTCTAAAATTTTCAATGTACATGCTCACTTTAGGGGAATCTACCCTACAACAGTGAAAGCACCAGTATTTAAGGATATCTTTACAAAGATGTGTTTACTTCAGTATTGTTTGGAGTGGGGGAAAAAGCAACCCTGAATGTCCATTAGTAGAGGAATAGTTGAATAAATTCTGGTACATTCTTACTGTGAACTATTATGGGTATCTTTAAAAGAATGATTTAGATCTGTATCTATTGACCTGGAAGGCTGTCCCTATATATTGTTATATTTTAAAATCCATTGCCAAAAAAATGCACAGAGGATAAGTAAACACATCTTTATACAAACATATATGTGTTTGTACATTTATATTTGCTGGGTGAGTATTGAGAAGTATGTGGAAGAATATTATAAGCCAAATTGTCACTTTTCTCCGAGGGATTGTTTAATGTTACAACAAACATGTATTAGTTGTGTAATTACAATACAGAGAAGGAAATGTACTTAACCATTTAGGATATGGTGAGGATTTAATGACACAATATTTATAAAATGCTTTTTATGATCCCTGGTCTCTAGTAAGCATCTGAGAAATGCTGGATATTATTACTTGATTTTTTTTTTTTTCCTGGACTGCTGCAGCATGCAGCAGTCTGGCCCTTGCCTTCCTCCACACTATCATTTATTGCAGTCTATGTTCCAGATGGCTCATAGTCTCTGAGGAAACCACATGCTGTCTCTGTCACCCTATGCCTGTGTGTATAAAGTCCCCAGTCTTAGAACCTCCGGTTCCCCCTCCTTCACCTGAGTAGCTGCTTTGCACCCTTGGGGTCTCAGTTTAAGTGCCTTCTCTGACCTGCAAGTGAAGGTGAGAGATCTGTCCTCTGTGGGCTGTCTGTCCCACGTCACAATACCATTACCCTGTTGGAATAGTCTGTCTGTCTGTGGGGCTGCGTCTACCCATCTTTGCATCCTCAGCATCCACCCCAGGGCCATGGAATGGGTACTTGGTAAACATTGATGGAGCAGCTGAATGAAGAGAATGAACAGTGGCTGCATGACCATACTGGAAGAGAAAGAGGCAAACTGGTTTCTCAGGAAAAGCTCAGGAAGCCAGACAGGCGCTGTGCCACTGTTTGAGTTCTAAGTGCCTGCTTGGGTTATTCAAGCGCAGTGTTTTCATGTCTCAGGTTTTTGCAAATTGGAAATGGACTAAGGTGTTGCTGCTTTTTAAATGACTAATTTGTTCAGATTATCATATAATGTCCCTCCAATTTCAAAGTTATTAACTTACCAGGACAATTAATAACTACTCTTTATTGACTTTCTGCATATGTACAAAAGCCTCAGTTTAACCAATGTCAGATAAAAGCAATTGGGAAAATATATTGCAGAATGGAAACTCCAGGAAGAGCTTTGCGGATGGTAACTGAGACTACCATGTGAACAAGTTGTACATTCCTTAACTGGCAGAGGACTCATTTCTTGGCCCTGTTCAAAATACAATTTTCTTTTTTTTTTACATTTATATTATATACATTTATTAAATAATTGTTTCTTTATCTTTGTTAGGTTATTAGCATTAGAAAACATGTTAAAGGGTACCATTACATTATTGCAAATCTGGTGGGTGAATTAATGATATTTATTATTTTAATACAGATGCCTATTAATCAAAAAATTTTAATGACCAGCATAAAATACTATTTTCAAAAAAGGTAAAATTATGACTCTCACACAGAAATCAAATGAATATATGTTAAAATTTTTCCTTAATTTATTAATTGATGAGGGAACACAGACAGATGTTATAACTGATTTAAAAGAAAATCCAAAGAAAGACACATTGCAGATGACCAACATCGAATTGAGTGAGAAAATGGAGGCAAAACTGAGTTTTTCATGGGGAGGTGATGATGGTAAAGGAATATTTTCTGAATAGGACAGAATTTGCATGTCTACAGACAAGAATTATTTTGCTAATAAATTTTAGTATAAATATGTTCCAAATATTGCATGGGACATACTTGTACTAAGTAAAAGTTCATCTGAAAATAAAATTTTACTGCTGATCCTGTTTATTATTTTTACTTTTTTTTCCCTCTAAATCTGGCAACCCTATATGAGTTGAGCATTATTATAACAGTTCATCTCTAAATCCACTAGGTCAATAACCTGCCTACCCCCAAAATGGCAAAGTGTTATGTTTTCCACCAAACCTACTTCCTGATCTATATTCCATATTGCAACATGTGACATTCTCATCTACTCTTATCCAAGGTCACGTTCTCTCTCCTTACTTACATTCAACTGATTAGTATGTACTATGAATTTGACCTCTAAAGTATTCTCCAAACGGTGCCATTGTCTTCATCTCTATTGCCTAAGCGTCATGTCAGGGTCTCATCCTCTCTGGCCTAGAGATTTGCAAATTTCCTAAATTAATCTTTCAGTTTTTATTTTCTCCAATCCCTCCTACATGTTGTTGACAGGTTGTATTTCTGGATTAAATTTTCCCCTCCTTACTTCCAACAGGAGGTGGTTCAAACCCCTTAGCACGGCCTTTCGCAGTCTGACCATGTTCTACTTTCTGGTCACCATCCTCACTGCCCCACCCTCCTTCTGCTCTAGGCATAATAGTTGTTCACAATGCTGAGTCTCTGCACATGCTATTTGCTATGCCCGTACTGCTGTCTCCTTCACTCTCTGCTCCCAAATCCTGCTTCAAGAGCCTGCTTAAATGTTACCTCCCCTCTAAAGCCTCCCTGTGTTCCAAAGCTGTCCCCCTCCCAACCCATTCAATCTTCCTTTCGTTGTGTTTCCATTGTAGCATTATATTATTAAAACATGTCAATAATTGTACTGTTTCTGTCCTGTTCAATAGACTGTGAGCTTCTCGAGGACAAGGGTTATGTCTTACTCATTGTTTTAAATATACAGTACCTAGCATAGTGCATGACAACTAGTATGCATACAATATCAGAAAAGAAGCAAATACCTATAACTCTTATATCTCCATCAGTGAAAAATTATCATGGAACACCTGAAGATGAAGTTGCAGCAAATGAAGGTAATAGGAAGCTAACCAGTAAAAGATGGAATACTGACCGATGCCTGTTCTTCTGGTTCATTGGATTTCACACAAATGATCATGCTTACACATGCAAGTACATGTTTATTAAGCATTAAGCATCTAGGTACAGATGTCTAGCACAGAATGAAGACAGCAGGGACTTGTTGTCCTTTCTGTCCCTCCAAGCGTGAGAGGCACAGATGAAACTTATCATTGTAACAAAATACATCTGATCACCTTCAACATAACAGTATACATCTCAACTCTTCCAGAATACTTTTGAATACATCCAACGTTTATTCCTGTGAACAGTTTTCCTTGTAGAGTTCATTGTCTGGCCATGGCCTACATGTGAACCCCCCATTCAGCCCCCAACAATATCTGAGAAGTCAAGAAGAGAGAAACTCCTTACAAGCATTACAGTATTAAGTGCTTTTGCTTATTTTATTTCTTCCATCAGGACTATAACTCATGAATTTCTCATAGTAGAACTAAAAATTGTTTATCAAGATGTTACAGGTGGAGAGATAATGCCATTTAAAAAATGTAGTCTAGGGATCGCCTGCATCAGAACCCTTTGGCGTGCTTGTTAAAAAAGCAGATTCCTGGACTTCCCTGTTGGCGCAGTGGTTAAGAATCCGCCTGCCAATGCAGGGGACACGGGTTCGAGCCCTGGTCCGGGAAGATCCCACGTGCCGCGGAGCAACTAAGCCCGTGCACCACAACTACTGAGCCTGCGCTCTAAAGCCCGCGAGCCACAACTCCTGAGCCCACGTGCCACAACTACTGAAGCCCACGTGCCTAGAGCCCATGCTCCACAACGAGAAGCCACCGCAACGAAGAGTAGCCCCCGCTCGATGCAACTAGAGAAAGCCCGCGCACAGCAACAAAGACCCAATGCAGCCAAAAATAAATAAATAAATTTATTAAAAAAAAAAAAAAAGATTCCTGATCCCAATCTTCATTATCAAATCAGAACTTGTTGGAGTGTGGTTCAGAAATCTGTATTTTAAATAAATTCTGTAGCATATTATTATGTACAATGAGGTTTGAGAGCTGGTAGAACAGATACACACAACAGGGCTGATTCCACATACGTGTAGGCAACCGAGGCACTCTACTACACCATGAGATGGGCGACAAAAATTCACTTGCACAGGCCCAAGTTTTTCAGACCACCACTGCAACCGCATCCTGGGTAATTGCTGTCATGGCTCTGCCACTGTCCAAACTGTCACCTGTGCTCAATGCGGTTCAAAGCTGCAGCTTGCTGGCTGCTGTGTGAATCACTTCTGTTGGTGAGAGAAGCAGGTAGCTCTGTGTGCTGAGTTAAGGATAGATTTTTTCCAACTGGACAAGACTTTAGGATAACGTGTAGGATGTTGGAAAATGGAGCAAAGAGCATGTTTCTGAATAGGGGATAAAGTGCACTGTGATGTCTGACGTTGCTGAATTGAAGTTAAATGAGCAAGGATTCATTCTCGGAGGCAGGCCAGATCCTCCTAGACACTCTGGTGGACACCTGATAAAACTCCCATTTTTATACTAGGCTATTCAGTTTCTTTAAAGCCTCTTTTTGTTACTACAATATAAACAATTAACCAAGCACTTATTACCTCCCCCTTTATTTCAGATTTAGAAATGTTGGCACTTGGAGCGTGATGTAAAGAAATGTGACAAAAGGGCACAAAATTGGTGCCTTCGCTTCGAGCTCCAGGCTAAAACTTTCATCTATAGCTTTGGTCCTTCTTTATCTGAATCTAAAATAGAAAAGATGATTAACAGACTGTGTTGCTCCTCCCTCTTCCTGAGTAGCTGCCCTTCGTGCCTCTCTGTCGCAGCTGGGTCCCGTTGCCTGCGTGAACACAGAACGCCCTGGGACCATCCAATCCCTCTGCTTGGTCCTCCTCCTACTTCTCACTTCCTTTCTGGTGGATAATCTTAATTTAGCCTAAAATATTTCTCAGCCACAGCCCTGGAGCTCTCAGCATTTTGCATACTTTATGTCTTAAGAGGCTAAAGCTGTTAAGCAGACAGCTTAAACACTTGTAGTGGTTTCCTTACGGGTCCCTTGGTAAAGTACTCCAAGTCTGGGGGAGGCTCGGCGATATTGCGATTGTGGTAGGGTTGTGTAAATACAGCACAGATTCCTGTGGGTTTGATGCTATTTCTTCCAATGTTTTCAACCTCTTCAAGATGGGTGCTGTTACTGCCATTTTGCAGATATATTCAGGCTTAGAGAGGTTAACTGACTTACCCTAGGCCACACAGCTAGAGAATGGTGATATCAGATTTGAATTCCATGTCTGTGTGGCACCAAAGTCTATTTTCTCCACATCAGCAAATAGATTTGTTAGGAAAGACTGATAAATAGCGCCCTTGGAAAGCTGGAAAGCTGTGGAAAGCTGAGAGCTGAGAGTAAATTTGTCATAGCTAATCTTCCTTTGCCCTTCAGTGGCCTGGGTACAGCTTAATTAGGGCAGCTCTTGTAGCTATTTCAGGTTTAAGTTTACTGTGTACGAAAGAAACAGAAGCATCCAGGGTGCTAGAGAGGAGAGCAGTGGGGGATCCAGGGAGAAGTTTAAGACAGAGGAAGTGGCGGAGGAACAGCTAAATGCTGTGTAAGAGCAGAATAAAAGATTCATGGTGTGGCCATACATAATTACTACTGATTTAGTAAGAATCTGCTTTAGAGTCATTGCTAAAATCTGTGAGCCTCCTTATGGGTGGGATACTTACCTTTAAAAAGTAAAAATTAAAAAACTGCATTTTAGCGTTCATTTTTATTTATTTATTTATATTTATTTTTGGCTGTGTTGGGTCTTCGTTTCTGTGCAAGGGCTTTCTCTAGTTGCGGCGAGCGGGGACCACTCTTCATCGCGGTGCGTAGGCTCAGTAGTTGTGGCTCACGGGCCTAGTTGCTCCGCGGCATGTAGGATCCTCCCAGACCAGGGCTCGAACCCGTGTCCCTTGTATTGGCAGGCAGATTCTCAACCACTGTGCCACCAGGGAAGCCCTAACGTCCATTTTTGATTTTACCTACAAGGAACCAAATGATAAAATTCCGTGGTATTCAAAGAGACAAAAATCTGTGGAATTTTTGGCTTTATATTAATTTAAATGGATTCCTATATATAAAACTGATAAGTGTGGAGCCACTTGGATAAAGTCAAGAGAAGGTGTGGGGTCTTCCTGCCTGGCCTTGTCATCCCCTCCTGCGGTAACCCCTGGGGCATTCCCTCAGGCTTCTGTGGCCCTCAGACACATAGGTTGTGAAAACTGAATTAGGATAAACAGAAGGTGATTAAGCTTCAGGAGGCCTGTGTCTCATGTCTGCTCTACAATCCTGGCTTTGTAACCTTGGGCAAATCTGCACCTCAGCCCCTTAGTCAGAAAGTGGAGATGATGATGACCATTGGCCTGCCAACCTCCCAGGGCTCTTCAGAACTAGGAACCTGCAGAACCTATGTAAATATCTAGTGATATTATTTTATAGTCATTTGTGGTGGTACACTCAATCTTTGAATATTTTATTCCTTTTGGAAAACTCCATGCCTCATACATGCTTTCTGATACTCAAGAGTTTTGTACCTTGTATCCAGCTTTACTAATTGGTTAGGATAGTCCCACCTCTCTTATTTTGCCATTAGCTATTTTCAACTCCAAATTCTAATTGATAAGAGTGTAGAGGGTCCCCAAGACCACCTCTAGGTTCGGTGATTCACTAGGAGCACTTACACACTTTCACAGGACTTAACATAGGATTCATTACAGGGAAAGGAAACAAAGCAAAATCAGCACTGGGAAAAAGTGCATGGGGGCAAAGTCCAGAGGAAACCAGGTGCAAGTTTCCAAGAGATTTCCCCCTGTAGATTCACAGAGGCTGTGCATAAGTCCTCCAGAATCAAATTGTGACACCATGTGTAACACGGTGCCCATCAGTAGAAACTCATTGCCCAAGGCTCCTACTGGGGACTGGTCATGTAGGCACCCTTTGTCTAGCATGTATCAGGAGCCCAGGCTGCCCGATGGAAAGCAGGTGTTCAGCCTATACCACATTGTTTGTATAGTTTAGGAACAGTGAGCCAATCTGATCAATTAGGGAATGGTGGGAACCCTCCTGAAATTCTAATTCATAGATGCCAGCTAAGGACCAAAGTTGTAAATGGGCCTTTCTAAGGATAGCAGATTCAGGCCTGCTATGTTAACTCATTTCTGCTCAGTAAGCTTCAATCTTTTTGTTCCTATTTACCTGTTAAAACAATTTGGATATAAAAATAACTCAGGAAAATTTGGAAGTGTTCTTTTCATGTTGATGATAGCATTTTGAGATGAGAGTTCTCCCTCAAACTCCCTGAACTCAGATAATTTACTCTGCTTTTATAAAAACTCATAGTTGTATAAGTAAATGAAATGAAAATAATAAAAACTAATCCAAAAATCTAAGATAATATAGTTAACATTTAGAAATATGATAGCAAAACATTATCTTTTTTGAGCAGTAAGTTTCATTAAAATATTTAAATCTAAGTCTTTCTCTATGGCACAACATTTTTGTATATAAGAAGGTAAAGAAATTAACTCTGAAAGCTTATGTATTAATTCGAAAGATGTTAAGATGCTGTTACAAGAGACCCAGTAAAAAGTTAGCTTACAAAACAAAGATGTTTATTTCTCACACTCATAACAGTTCCAACGTGAGAGTTTCAGGTGGATGGAACAGCTCTGCCAACTTCATCAGGGACTCAGCTGATGGCTGCCCTGCCACCTGTATCACGTGGTTCTCCACATGTTGTTTTCCAGGTTCTGGCTATTGGTGCCTGGAGGAAGGGGTAAGGAGGGAAAGTCCAGAGCCAGGAATCTCCTCTCAAGCAAGAAAAGTGAAACTTGCTCGTATAAGTTTTGTTTGTTGTTTATTGGTGAGAGATTTGTCACATGGCCACATGTAGCTGCAAGAGAGGCTGAGAAGTATAATCTAGCTACATGCCTAGGAAGAAGGGATGGGAAACTTTTAGTGGGCTGCTAGCCATCTCCCCCACAGCTCATAAGAGTTTTTCATTACAGGTGCAAACTAGGATATTTAGCGCTTTATTTAGAGACTTGTAACTTTCCAAGTAATCGCAGAGCAAGTTAGGAAATTCTCTAGAATGATATCTAAGCTATCACTTTAAAAAGCGCTATGATAATCTGTAGCATGAGAAGATTTCAAGGTGGAAAACTCATCCTGACAATTTACCAAAGTGCTTTCAAAATATTTTATTATTCTTGATGGTTTTACCCCAACTTTAGTTGATATATTTTTCTCTTTAGTTTGCTCTTTTGAGCAATATGTCATGCTTCCTGCCCTAAACCAATCTTTAGCTAAAGGACTTTCCTCTTGTGAATACCTTTTAACCTCTATATTATAATTATGATTTCAAGGTTCAGTTGTACTTCCTTAATGTAAATCTAGGGAAATTGAAAAATAAATCACCTCATTTCCAGTTTCTACTTTTATACTACATCTGTTATCTTACTTATGGATATAACATAATATCCAACTCCTTAAGTGTATTATGTTTATAATCGATCTGCTTATGCCTTCATTCCTGACATACAAATAGTAGCATTTGATTTGTTAAGTTTAAAATTGCATTCTAAAGTTGTTTAGAAGATTCTTGTGTTGTTTTATTAGATAATCTCCTATAATTTATGCAGATTTATTTTAAAGTTGGTGTGAGTGAAAAGGAGTAGTTGCTAGATATCGATGACCAATAATAAGGGTTCATTTATTACCTTGGCTGGAACTGCATAAAAACTGGGTCATTGACTTAGGTATTTGTTTTTTTCAGTTCCACATTCTGAGATTTTTGTATCACACATACACACGTACACACATGTGCACACTGCACACATTCATACATAGTGTGTATGCGTATGTATATATTTTCCACTTGAACTTTCCTTCGTCTAAATGTGAAATTTCTCTACTTTTAGAAAATTTCCCTATTGCTAAAAGTGTGGTCCTTAGTGTACTGAGATGATCCCATATGTACAATGATGAAGGATTCCATTTTGAGTTCTCTCTTGGTGATGGAGACATCTCTGTACTGAGCTCTTCTCACTTTCTCCCACAGTCCCTGGTACAGTCAACGATAGCTATTCACCACATGCCAGATTTGACTTGGGCAAAGAGCATGTGGTCAGAGGACGGGATGTGATTAACCAATTCATATGGCTCAAACCATGACCTAGGATTCACATAGGACACTGAGCCAGACTGCTGCAGATAATAATCCCTCAGTGCTTTGAATTTACAGAGTGCTTTAGATATATATATTGCTATATTTCTCTTCCGCCAAGCTCTTGCTAACCTACTCTCTCATGGTGGTTTCACAGAAGTCTGGAAAAGTTTGAAGTGAGAAGCATGACTAAATCTATTTTTCTTTTTAATTTTATGTTTTCATTTTCCTCCCTCCCTCCCTTCCTTTCTTCCTTCCTTCTTTCCTTTCCTCATTCCTTTCATCTTTATTTCCTTCTTTCTTTCTTATTCACAGAAAGAGAAACTAAAGGGGTAGAGATGTTTAAGTAAAATGTTTAGAATTCAGGTCTACCAGCTGCAAACCCAGTGTAATTGCTACCATATAAGGATGGAGATGGAGACAGAGGAGAGACAGAAAGAGAGAGAGAGAGTTGTGTTGTGTATTAGGTGGAGGGAGTGAAGCAGTTCACAAGTGTTTCCACTTTAAGCTTTTCCCTGATTATCCAAACCTTTGTATCGTGGAAGGCACCCAAGGAGCCATCTGGGTCAACTTCCTACCGCTGCATGGCCCCACTCCTTGATCTGGCTTCCTCTTGATCATTTCACGGATGAGGTGCTCATATCTCACAAGGCAGCACATCCTGGTTAGATAGTTTGTGTGGTAAGAACATATATTGGGCTGCAGTTGGCTTCCCTGTGACTTCCATCCCCTACAGGAATACATAAACAAGTGTAATCTTTTCCTTGACAATCTCTAGTCTAGACATCTGAGAACACGTACCATGACTTCACCAGCTTTTCTCCCCTCCAGGCAAGCATCTCTATTTCGTACAGCTTTGCCTCTCTACGTTTATAGTGCATTTTATCCTTGTCCTTCTTAAGATGGACAGAGAACTGAGAGCCAGACTCCCACCAAGAGAACAATGGGCAGTTACATTCCCTGAGCTGAAAGGCATGTGGAAGTGGAGATTCAGAGCATCTCTGGGGGCAGATGCTGGCAGTGCTGTCCTGACTCTGCCCCTGAGATAAGTTACCTACCCCTTGTCTACTTCTGCTTTTTCATCTGTAAAATGATGAACTAGGAATCAGTGAAATAATGCTTGTGAGCAGTTGGGAACAGTGCCTGACACATAAGTCTATGTGTGAGCCGTCATTACATTCATATTTTTGGCAGTCATTTCACAGTTAGTACATTCTGAACTTTGAGTCAACCAAAGACCATGGGCATTTTTGTACCAACCAGTAAAAGTCAATATACCTTCTCTCTTGTATATATGAGTGTGTGCAGTTTGTATGTGTGTGTGTTTGAACCTGAATGAAGGGTTCTATTCCTGCTAAAAGTCATCTGGCTTATTTCAGTATAGATCCTCCAGCCTGTTAAGTGGTTTGAATCTTGAAGGTGCCCATCCAACATGGCAAGTCTCCCTCCCAATCTTCTGTTCTCTGTGGGTTTGACAGGCATGCCTTTGATGACTCCAATCTTACATTGAAAACAAAAAGCCAAATAAGACTAGAACAATTACAGAGCACTTTTTTGGTTTACATCATCATCCAGACTACACTGATTTATCTAGTCCATCATAGTACAAGCTATTTAATTTCATGTTTGTCTGAAATCAAGATCTCCACTTTGCAAGGGTTCTATATTGACTTACCACTGAGTATCCATATAGTCATGCAAGGAAAGGAGATTAGTTTGGCATGATTTATTTATAAAGCAAATGTTCATTTTGCTCCTTTCTCAATTCTCTTAGCTATTAATAAATCACATTAAATATGTGTGGTGCTGGCTATCATATGCATAGCTATCACTATAATTTTGCTTATGGACTTGGCCAGAACCTGTGATTTTACTATTGAGGACCGAATCAAGTGTGTGTTTCTGATTTAGCAGAAACTAATGACTATTAATCCAACCTTGGCTTTTACTTTATACTTATAAAGTGTGAAAATACTCTTTTTTTTCTTCAAAAGTCTTCCAGTGCTTCACAGAAAGTAATTTATTTCCCTTTATACGTAAACAACACTCAAGAAACAAAAGAAAAGAAAACCAAATACAAGAGCATGTCCAGAGACTTCTAGTAATTTCTCTGGAATAATCCGGGAGGTTGAGTAACAGAACCAGTAAAAATCAGATTTCCTCTCTGCTTGCCCAGTATTTTTTCCCAAGAGCAGCCCTGCATTCCGTCGGCCCTTATGTCTCTCATGAGAGCACCTTATCAGGTAAGATTTCAACTAGAGGTTCACATGAGGCTCCATCTGTTTGAACAACCTATGAATCTTTTGAGGTTTTGGTCCATCATTAATTTGCAGTAATTGTTTTGACATTGTTGATCTCTCAAAACATAAAAAGTATTCCCTACCAATAAAGGGGCTGTGATTTCATTAAGGATTTGTTATATTTCAAGGGGGAACACAATGTTTTATGAAAAACAAAAGGAACCTTGTCATATTCTATTAAAGCAATCTCCTAACCCCCACTGAAATTGCCTGAGGATTTACATGGCTCCTAATTACACACAGTCTACCTTAGATTTGCATGTAATTTAAATGAATGGGTCTTGTACTGAACGTCTCATTTCTAAATTACTCAATGTCTCTTATTTAAATTGCTCAAACTCAGTATTTTGACCTCCTTCCTCAAAGAGTCACCTAAGAGAATAGAAGATTCTGGAAAAAAGGGAACCTATCTCTCAGTTATCAAATTACTCATTATGTTTTTAGACATGACTAGTTCACATTTCTTTACTAAAATACTGCAGAGGTTTGCCATAGGAGGAGAGGACTGGATGGATAATTTGAAGAAAAGGGTTTTATTTCCCTAAACAGTTGCCAGAGAGATTAGAAAATACTTATTACTGCTACCTTAAAATCTGATCTGTAGGGCTTGCCCACTGCTCTCTGCATGTGAGGGAAGTAAACTGCCAGATTGTAAACACAGCTTGAGTTGCCTCCTTTTTGACGTTTGAAATAAACTTAAGTCCCCTTGGGATCTGAATTTAGTTTTGACAAAATGCCGCTTTCTGTTTCAACAAAGGATAAAAGGAAATCACCTCATAATGGCTCCTTCTTAAACTAATTGTCCTTAAAGTGGTCATTTTGAATGAGCTAAGGTATAGACTTGAGAAAAAAATTCAAAATCAGGAATTTCTAAGTCCTTGGTTTGAGGTGAGCTTCACATGTTTGGAAAATACTGTATTTTCAGAGCTTAGTTGGACTGGGATATGAGGAAGCACAGCATGGGAGTGGAGGAGCTTAGGGAGTGGTGATTATTTCCTGAGAGAGGCGGGGGGGGGGGGGGGGGGGGGAGGGGAGAGTGAGAGAGAGAGAGAGAGAAAGAGAGAGAAAGAGAGACAGAGAGAGAGAAAAGGAGGAAGGAAGGAAGAAGAAAGGAAGAAGAGAAAGGAAAAGGAAAGAAAAGAAAGGAAAATCAAGCTTTTGGTCAACTTTAAAAATATCCCTTTCCATGTCACACTTTCACTGTTACAGGGCTGCTGGTTCCATTCTGCAAACCTTTCCTTACATCACCAAGTCTGTTCACTGTCACAGTGATTCTCATTGAAATGCACAAATAAGGGTGGATAAAAATTGTTTTGTGAAGTGTTATGTGTGAGCATGGATGGGTGGTAAATGATAATATTAATAACAAACATAATAAAATGTAATGATAATAAGCTTGGTGCTCTGTGACGACCTAGATGGGTGGGGTTGGGAAGGGGGGGAGGGAGGTCCAAGAGGGAGGGGATATAGATATACACATAGCTGATTCCCTTCATTGTACAGCAGAAACTAACACAACATTGTAAAGCAGCTATACCCCAATAAAAAAAAATAATTGACATACAATAAACTGCACTTATTTAAAGTGCACAAATTAAAAAAACAAAAACAAAAAAAACTGATACTAATTGAGGACTCACTCTGTGCCTGACAAGATTTTTACATGTCCCAATTCATTTTCTTACAACAACTCTATGAAGTAGGTACTATTACTATCGTCATATTTCAGACGAGGAAACAGGCACAGCAGGTAAGTAAATTAATCAAGTTGCCTCAGCTTTTAGGCCAATGCTACTTATATAGTTTGCTCTTTCTGTAGCATGAGCTTAGATTTTTAGCACCAATCGCCGAGGTAAGTCAGAAGAAAGGCATCCCCTGCCTTCCAAACTGACTAGACTGGAGTCATGTCCTGCTGTGTTGTCTTGATGGTGCCATGTCAATTCCCAGCAATAGTAATTAACAATAATGTTTGGGGGAGGGACTCTGATGGGGAGTGAGAATGTAGCAGCGTAATCATTTTCTGTGACGAACTGAGACAAAAGCAAAAACTTCTAGGAAGGACATCTGAGACATGCGTAGGACTGGGATTTGGGGCACTCATTGATTCATTCAGCAAATATTCATTGAGCATATACCACGTGCCTGGCACCCCATTCTCAACCGTGGGGACACCATGGTGAACCCAACAGATAAGGCCCTTCCTCTCATGGAGATGACATGGCCTCGTATGCAAAGCTGCGTTTCACTCACACTGTCTGGATTTTCAGTTGTCCACAATTCTCTGCTTTAGAGGATGTTCCTTCTATATTTCAGCTACTTGTCTGGAAACTTCTCCCTGTAAACAAGGTTATTTTCTGAGGCACAGAAAGGGATTATACACATTCAGCCTATAAGAGCAGGGGAGGGAAAAGCTCCTGCAGGTTATTTAAAATCTGCACAGATATACAAGCATGACTTACTCAGTCCTGGGCTCCAGCCCAAGAATGTGCTGTGTCCACAACTACCATACTGCATAAAAACCCACATTAAAACAGTAATAACAGAGAAAAGAAAGAAAGAAAAAGTCATGGAGACAGAGCAGAAAGGGTTCTTGAATTAAATCACTTTTATCTGGGCTCATTCACTTAAGGATGCAATCAACTCACTATTTCAGCAGCTTGGGACCTTAGAAATGCATTTCAAGATTAATTATAAAATGAATTCTTTAATATGGAAAAATATACTACTTTCCTATTTTAACAACAGATTCTAGTTAATGAAGCCTTGAAGCAGTTTAGTGGCTTGACTGCCACCTACTGTTCATTTTTTGCCAAAACTCACATGTAGCTTGGGCAAGAGGTAAGAAAAACGCCTTGAGCAAATCATTTTTTTTGAAAAAGTGTTTTAACATATGTGCTGTAATGTAATTATTTTTAAAATTTAGGAGATCGAGAGAATGTGATTGATTCCATTTCAAATTACTATCTTTGTCTTAGTAGTTTATGACAGTCACTTTGGTTAAAAATGAAAATTCTACAGCATTCTAAAATGTGTGTGTGTATGTGTGTGTATATATATACATATATATATATATATATATATATATATATGTATATATATATATGTATATATATACAGGGCATTTCATTTAGTCCTGACAAAGCATTATACTTGAAATTTATAAAAGTATGCCACAAACACAAATGCATCAACCTGAAAATATCATCTTATGAAGCTGGCATCTGATCTTTAAAACAGAAAAGAGATCTCTATCATCATACTTTTATGCTTACACGGCTTGTGCAGACTTTGAAAATATAAGTACTTCTTCTATCTAGATAAGGAGATCAAGTACTGTACATCCCCAGGTATGTCTGAGTGACTCAGGCTTTTGATAGAAGTCTCTTCAGTTAACACAGCAGTCCTGAGATTCTGTTAAATGTTTAGAACTCAGAAGGCTGATGGGTTAGTGCATTTTTCTCTCTCATGTCTGAATTACTCATTTTAAAGTAATAACTCATTTTCTGGATATGACAATGCTTTTTACTATTGAAATATAGAATCTTGGTGGAAACTTTGTAAACGTGATCCTAAGACACAATCTATGTGAGTTATTTTATTTTTTGATTGTACCTTTACAAGCCTTTGCACTGAATTATGTATGTAAAGAAAAACTGTAAACTGTTTTTTTTTACTGTCATCTTACATGTATGTATATGCTTTCGTATTTTCAAATGTGTTTGTAGATTGTTTCATTCACACTTAAATCCAGTTACATTTATTTTATTTTTTTTAAAGCATAAGGCAAAAATCACCTAGAACATTTTGGCCTTATTAAAATGTGCTTCCTGCTAAAGCTATTTTGCAGTTTTCAATATAAAATGGTGTCAATAAATTCTAACATTCTAGAAATCTTTTCAGCTAACGTTTCTTTTCTCTACCAGGGACAGGTATAGAGTAGTGATAGTTTCATTCGTTAACACAGTATTGGTAAAAGAACATAAATATCCTTTTTTTTTTTTTTTGCCATATAGTATTTTTTCTGATATCTGAAATAGCCATCTTAGATTTTAAAAATCACTCTGAGCTCTGTGATGAGCCCTCTCTGTATATAGTTTTACAGATAAATGCACATTATTTGAAAGTTTGTCCTTTATGGTGCCAATAATATAGATATAAAACAAAAGCTTTTTTTGTGGCTTTATTTATAGTGACACTGATAGAATTTATAAAGGTGATATGAAATGATATTAAGCAATATGAGCAAATTTGATCAAATATTAGTTTTACAGATTTTTCCCCCAAGTGATTGCATCTAATAACAATGACACTAATCCAAAGCCAAAGAAAAATAGTTCTACTTAAAATATTGGCAAAGAAGCTGAAACAAATAAAATTAAGCTGACCTTTTAATAAATGTCTGTTTATTGATTTAAATTCCCTTTTTTTTCTTTTTCTGAGCAATGCTGGCGAGGCATGTTAGAATACAAGCATGTATAATAACTTGGACACAACCATTTTTATTTCTTTTGTGTGTCATTACTGAAAGATTGAAGCCAGCTTCACCTAAGTGTAGTGATGCAAAAATAATAGTATCCCAGTCTGGCTGCGCTAGAGCAGAGGCAAACAAGAGCTTCATATTAAAGTCTTCGAGGTAGCTGACATGACGCATCTAGTCAGACGTAAATAATGACAGACGGAAACTATCATGAGGTCTGTGAAGCATCAACGTACTGCTATCATTTTCTCTCTAACCTTGCCTTGCTAGCAGCTCTCAGCCTTACAGCCTGAGAGATCATTTAAAAAGCAAATCCTAATGACTCTGCCCACTCTAACAATAGTCAGTGAGATTGGCATCAATTTAGCTCAGTTTAGAAACTCAGGATAGCAGCCATTGTCGCCTTGTGACACCTTAAACTCTGCTTGTTCTCCACATATCAACCCCCATTGCTACCCCTTCCTCATGGCTATTTCCACGCCTGGCAAAAGAGATTCTCTTCTCTGGTAGGAAAATTATTCATCTCGTGATTTGTGTGGCACTCTGCATATAATCTCTTAGGCTGCACATATTTTCCTGGGCTAACTCATTTGGTACAAAAAGCTTTAAGCCCCCCCTCTTTTCCATGTGACACACATAATTTTGTGTATATTATGTATGCACAGGGTAACAGTGGGTAAATAACATCCCAGTGTCCCTGTAGCTTAAGACTAACATGGTTATGGTTCAGATAAACACATCTGTACATGGCTGCCATAATCAATGTAGAATGGCAGAACAATTTTGCAGATGCAGTCCCAGGAAGATTAAAAAAAAAAAAAAAAGCTGTCTTTTCCAGATTCAATAGAATCTATTCACCAAGAAACCTGTGATAAAGCAGTCGCACGTTTTATTTGTTAAGACAGTGATGACTTTGCCAGCCGGTGGGGACTGAAGCTGATGTACAATAGGATAATAGCATGATCACTTTGCAAATCAGCATGTGGCTTTGCCTGGGTACTGGCGGCAGAAGGGCATGGGGTTCTGAGAACTCTAGCTGGCAACCTGAAAAGGCAAGGAGATCAAACTGCCTGGCTGTGAGTGTAAATGTTTGAGGATAAATTGCTGTGACTCTCCTTCCGCTTGGTTAAAAACACATTGCATATGTGCGTTTTTGCTGTTTTATAAGAGGCTCGGAGGTAAACGTATGGGCCTGCGTGTGTGGACTGGGTGGTGGTGGGGTTAGGTAGCAGAAAAGAATGGGGGAGGCTCACAATAGCCCATCCTAATGGAGAGCTATTGATCTCATTTCAGAACACTTTAATCTCCAGCTAAACATCTTACTTACCTTGTGTAAAAGAGATGCCAAGTTGAAATAAATAATAAACACACAATATTTTAAGGACTTTTGAGTTTTGCATGGTAATAAATATTAATGCAGCTTGTGACTCCCAAAGAAAATAGAAGGCACTTAATTCTGTTGTTGATATCAGGTACTGTGCAGGTTGATTTCCCGAGGTGAAAGTGAAAAATGCACTATTTGGACTTAAATTTAGATTTAATAAATAACTAATTTAGGATCTTGTTCTATATGCAAGGATATAATCACAAGGCATTCATTTTTAAAAGGTTTCATTTATTCTTGTGAGCTTAATTATTGCAAGGAAACTGTGAGCAATTTGTTTTTTACCAGTGTCTGATTTCTGAGAATGGTTATTAAATATTAAATGGATGCATAATTCAGGCAATTAAGAAAGTAATCACACAAAGTAATGTAATGGAAGTTAATTATTACTGCATAAGCAAATAGTTCATTAATGCTAGTAGTTGGTTGCTATAGCTGCATTCTTAATACATGCAGAACTGAAGCATGAATCCTCTGTGTATTCAAGGAGCTAGTAGGAAGTGTGATGCTGCAGAGAGCGCGCCACTAATGAAAAACAGAAGCAAATAAGGCCATATTGACCCCTGACTTGTCTAAATAAGGTGGGATCATCATTACTTAAGAGAGTTTTATGGAAACCACGACTGCACTAGCTGCTTGTAATTTTTTGGTGACACCAACCATGTTTTAAATCAAGGAGAAATCAAAAGGAATTCAGCTTGTTAAAACAAAACTCACCAATTGTACTTCCCCTGTTGCTGTTGTTTTAAAATCAATTCTTTTGTTAAATAGCTAAAGTCATTATTTGCAACTTAAAAAGACGCCATAGACATTTTTTTTCATAAAAACATTACAGCGGGTAACAGACCTTATTTGTCCTGCCCCAGAAGCCCAAGTGAAAATTCTGACATTTCTTTGCTAACACTATCTCCCTATAGCATTATACTTTGTAAAGGCTATTTTACATGAATTTAACACATAGGAGTTCTGGCGCTCTCCAGACCTTGGGCTGCAGCGAGGCACCAAGGCGGTGGGAGCGGGCCAGGCAGAAAGGGAGGAAGGCGAACAATGGCGAGGATTTAGCCTTGAGCCCCCAGGACCGAGCCAGGCCTGCCTCCAGAGGAGACCAGCTCCTTAACGGGTTCACTTTTTAACTACCCAGAACCGCCCAAGGCTCACTGCAGCAGCAGCACTGCCTGCCCCATCTCGTTAGAGACTTTCACCCAGAGAGAGGCAGTTCTGTGAGGCCAGGTGCTCTTCCCCCATCCCGACTGAGGCATCAAGTTGCCGTAATCCTGACATCATTTGCTTGCCTACTTACAGTATCTTGCTAAGCTCTCCCCACCAGCTCCCAGGCTGGAGGCTGTGCTAGGTGGGCACAGTGACAGTCAAGAGACATTGGTCTTGTCAAGGGGATGCTTCCAGCCATTCAAGGATGGTCTCCTCTCTGTTCCTAGTGCTTGGCTTGCCACTGCAGAAAATAGAAAAGACCTACAAGACAGACTCCAACTCTGCTTTAGGAAAGCAGCTTACAGTGCTCTTAGAACAGTGGTTCTTTTAACCTTTTTTTGGGGGGGGGTCATAGAGCTTTTGGACACTCTAATGCAATTGGGCATTTACACAAAAATGTGCATTTGATTTTAGAAGTTTCATGGTCTCCTCAATCCTGTCGATGGATCTCAGCTTTAAGACCCTCTGCTTTGGAGGAGACCAATGTCTTCAAACAGATAGTGAACATTTAGGAGATAATCTGTTTGGGTTTTTGGCATATAGACTATAAATATAGCAGAGGGGTTGGTGTGATCTGAGGTAGTTTGGGGAAGGCTTTATGGAGTAAATGAGCCTTGAGGTTTACATTGAAGGATGGTTGGTATTTTGAAGTCAAAGGCAGAGCATTTTTGTATAGAATAGCATGAGCAAAGGAAGAAAGGTAAGATTTCATTCATTTATTCATTAACATTTTACTTCATTCATTTATTCATTAGCATTTTTATTCATTTATCAAATATAGAACTCCTACTGAATTAGATAATCAGGGGAAATAAAGGTAAGACACGGTTTCCTGACCTCAAAGGATTTACAGTACAGAAGATGCGATACGGCAAGCACATAAATTAACATGTTACAAAGAACATGTAATTGCTCTGAGTGAATTTAGCTAGGGGGTTTCAAAACGCTCAATGTGAGAGACACGTTTCGGCATTGTTGCAAGGAAACTGTGCAATTAAATGGGCAGATGTAAAGCACTCACTGACAAGACCTCACCTTTGGTTTGGATGTCATACCTCAAAAAGAGGAAGGAAACAGTATGGGCAAAGTCAGGGAGGTGGAGAAACGTGTTGTGTGTTTGGAAAACATGTTTAGCTTGAATAAAGCACAGGTTATGAGTAGAGAAGGCTTCAAAAGGTGAATGGGGGCAGGTCATGAATGCTCTTAACTGGCAAGTAAGGGGATTTGAGTATCACGAATGGAGAACCACAAATTTTCCTTAATGTGGTGTTTTAGGACAGTACACCTAGCTACAGTGCTCAGGAAATGTTGGCATGGAGTGGTACACCTAGCAACAGGGAGACCTCACAGGCCGCCGCCGAAACGCAGGAGGGAGCCACCGAGCGGGATCTTGTTGGTATATGTCTGAGGGAATTAACTTGGTGAACTGCAGGTAGTGAAGGGGGAGGCATGGGAATTTCTAATTCCTACCTACCTGCTGGGGCCAGAGAAGGGACGTGACCCGTGGGTCACTTTCAGAAGGAGACACTATTTTTACTCACCAGGAAGGAAGCAGGCGTGTCATCATGACAGTGGACTTCTGTGGTGTCTCTGCCACTCTCTCCTGGTTCTAGCTTCAGAAGGATGGGAAATGCATGCCAGCTGTATCATTTGTCCCCCCACCCCAGCCTATTTTCGTATCTCCTCACTCAGAGCAGTGTTTGCCACACAACGCTGGTGTATAAGTCCAGATCATTTCCTTAAGTTTTTGCCCTTTAAACCAAACTATTACTCTGCCAGGGGTCAAGGGGTTCCTTGAGGAGGGCTTGGAGGTTTCAGAATGTGGGCTTCACCTTCTCTCTGATTTAGAAACAAGCTTCTCTTTCAGTTTTTTTTTTCTTTTTTTTTAAGTGGCATCTCCCACAGTACCTCATTTGATCTCCATAAATGCGAGAAGTAACTTGGGAAGATATTTCTCTTTTACAGATGAAACACAGAGGAGATAGATGCCTAGCTTAAGACAACATAGTGAAAGAGGACCCCAAGATGAAAACTTTCCACCTCAAGACAGCATTGATGTTCAAGACAGCCCTGAGTGAAAGGTAGCAGGAGCCTCTATTTTCTCTACTCTGATCCACAGAATTTCTTCCAGACTCCTAAGTTCATCCTAGCATTTATAGGCTAAGCTCAGGTCAGGTGAGCTCTGTCTGTGCCTTAGGGATTACTTAATTTCCCATTCAGCAGTAGATCCTTTCTCTACTCTTACAGAGATTTCGATCACAGCAAGCTGGTATTCCAGTTCTCATTGTCTGCTGAGGCACTTTTCGCACTCTAGGGCAAATGTCATTTCTGCAGTTTCTCTACTTGAGAACAAGTCTCTCATTCCCTTCCAAGTCACCAATGACTTTAAATGTCAGAATTTATCCCAGCAATACTAAGCAGCCACTTCGCTTGCTTATCAGCATAGTGTCCGAGTTCCATTTAAAGTCTTAAGGCCAGTGCTTTCTTAAACTAATTCTAGAAGTTTCCAGAGAGTCCCAAAGGACTTCCAAAATTTAGCTGCTTCTTCATCACGGTTGAGGTGAAAGTGATCAGATTATAGAATTTTTCTCCTATGTTTGACATTGTCACATCTGATGCCACAAAACTCTCCTTTAACACACTCCGAATTAGCTGCTAACCAGTTTCTTTCACTCCACATTTCAAATTCTTTAAACCCTGGAAAAGCAAGCAGCCACAACCTGAAGGCTGAAGATATCTGTGTTGGACGCTCAGCTGTTTTAATGGCCTTTACAACGTGTCTTTAGGACTCTGCCCGATTCTCTTTTGGCAGTCTTCACTGTGATGGGGGTGGCAGTGGAGGTTCGAAAGGGAAGTCTCCACCTCATGTGAATGCAGGGCTGGCCTGCACTACTCTCCTTAGACAGCGTCTAAGCTGCCAGAGACGGATTCAGCTCCCACATTGGAGCTCTCCTGTTAAACCCTCCGCATCACCACAGTGAGAGAAAAACACGCCTTCTGGGGACTCATGACTGATTCCCTACATCATGTCTAATGTATCCCAGGGTGCTAACTTCAGCACACCTGCCTCTACCACTGGTAAGGTAATGAGATCACTTGTGAGTTACTGGTCACTGACAACATTTATAATATTCTTCAACCGAACGTCATTGCATAGCCAGTGTGCAGTGTTCCCCAGGAGGTGGTGAGTTCTGTCACCCTGGGAGCCCTGTTTTATGGGTAGTTGCTTGGGGAAGTGGTTCAAAACCCTTTATAAATGAGGTGGATGCGTTTGGAAAGGTTCTAGGTGTCCCATGATACCCTGTTAAATTTCGTTACTAATTACATCATCAAGAGGTAATTATAGCCCTCCGAGGCCAGAGATTTTAAAATTATAGCCACCCAGGAAATTTAGCCCGTAAAAAAAAGGAATGCATTGGCCTGGGTAACTGAGGTGGTTGGGGAAAGGTGTGGGGTGGTGGCGGACAGGGAGCTCAGGAATCCAGTTCGCTTGAGTTCAGTTAGCACCTAAGTCAATTCACAGTTGTCTGTGCTATGGAGTTTGAATGAGGCTGCATTAGGGACACACTTCTCAGTTTTAGAGAATCAAAAATTACCCAATTTACTCAGGAAGGTATCTAGAATAATTATCTTATTTTTCTTCCTTAAATCAGTCCCTTTTTTGGCAAGTTCTCAGAAAGCAGAGCTGACATTCAGTTTAAAGTGAGAAAAGAAATGTAAACTTCCTTTGAGCCGCATTTCAAGATAATGTAGATTTTTTTGGATACCAAATAGCCAAAGATAAATACAAGACAGTGAGACACAGTGTTCCTGGACTCTCTTCAGAAGAGCTCTTTGGACTTGGTCTCTTAATACCATCTCTATCCCCTTTTGCATTTCCGCCACGAGTGAACTAGAGTGAGGAGCTTATTGCCTCCTTTCCTGAGAGGCATGCCAGTGGAATGGTTAAAATGGGACTCTGGATCAGAATCCCTTGATTTGCTTCCTGGCTTCTCCAAGGTAATCTTGTGTATTACTTAGGGTAGCACTAGTTGCTATAACAAATAAACCCCACGTTGTCAGTGTTTTGACACAATAGAATTTTATTTCTCACCCGTGTAACAATCTAGTGCTGGTGTTCCTGGTGAGCAATCTTCCATGTTGTGATTCAGAGATGAGGCTCCTTCATCCTGTGGTTCTTGCATTTCTTAGAACCTCAGCATCTTCTGTATCCAGCCAGCAGATAAGTAGGGAGTGTGAAGAAAGCACGGTCAGTAACTGACAGAGCTGGAAGAGACACACATCCCTTCCACAGCTTTCTATTGCTAAGAACTAGTCACATGGTGCCACCAGGATGCAGGGGAGGCTGGGAAATGTAGTCCCTGGCTGAGCCGGTTGATTCTATGGAAGGGGGAGAACAAATGTTGGTGAAAGTTAGCTATTCTTGCCACAATTCAGCCAGATACTTCAACACTCTGTACCTCAGTTCAGTTCCCTCATCTATAATATAGAGACAATAGCAGTACCTACTTCATAGAGTTGATTATGGATCCAATTAGATAACATATATAAAATATTTGGTACACAGAAAGTACTTCATAAAAGTTGGCCATTATTTCAACAGTTGTTATTGTTGTTAATTTTTCCGGTAGTTACTTTATTACCACCCAACAGAGACTCTCAAAATTAATATCTCACATTACTCTAATTAAAATAGCTAGCCAAACAGTGTGTGATAAGTCTCATGGCTCTTTCATGAACAAAGAGAATCTATTTGATGGGGTAGGTATAAAACTAACCAGTGTGACAGTCAGACAGTCCCTGAAGGATATGAAACCTGCCTGTAAAGTCATGGCCCCTGCTCCCCTCCTGCTGTATGCTCTACACTCAGAAGGAAAAAAAGTTAGAATTTCTCAGAGGGGATGACAGAACAGTTCATCATTTCATTGTCTACATGTTATTTTTCAGTATTTATTTCCATACCATTTGCTTTAGAAATTATAGGAAGCTTTTGTCTTTGAATCTGTATCTATATGTACTTAAAAGACTCAAAAAGGGCATTTTCAACCTGTGATTCATTTCTATTTCAATAAAACTTCATAAATAGAAACCAATTCAGTAAGGTCACTTTTCCTGGCTACTAAATTCCTCTTTCAGAGTGCAGGAAAATTCCACGGTCACCAGCAAGAATCCTGGGAATGTAAAAAGAAATGAATGAAGATAATCTAGACATTTTATACACAGAGTGGGGAAGGCATGCTGGTGATTAGACTGTTATACTTCCTGAAGGGCTGCTTACTTTTATTCAGTGTCATAAACCAAGCCAGGCCAAATCACACCACACTTGACCCAACATGACTCAGCAATGGTTGGAAAGCTGAAAGTCAAGGCTGTATAGCACAGTTTTTAATCAAATGGACTCTGTTAGCAGAATACTTGGGTTGGAATCTTGGCTTCACTCTTAACTATACCTGCACAACTTCGGGCAAGTTACCTAACCTTTCTAAATCTTGGTTTTCTTGTCTCTAATTTGGGATAAAAATAATGTCTGCCTTATATGTTTAATTGAGAAAATTTCTGTGATATACTTAGTACAGTGCTTGCCGCATAATAGCAAGTACTTATGTGCTCTGTCTTAAGAGCTTTCCTTGCATCTACTCATTTACTTCTCATAACAAACCTATGGGAAAAGATACTACAATTAGTCTCATTTTACAGGTGAGGAAACTGAGGGCCAGAAGGGTTGAGTAGTCTCCCCAAGATCACATAGCTACTTAAATTGTAAAGTCACAATTCAAACCCATGCCCAGAGTCCAGAATCCATGCTCTTATCTTCTGTATTATGCTGCCTCTTCATAAGAGCTCAGAAATGTTATCCATTATTTACATTTTTATGAAAAGGTAGAGGTTAAGAATTTAATTCAGGAATGTTTGATAACATAGCTCTGAAATTGGGGATATTAAGGGTAAAGAGCCTGGAAAACCTTTGCTCATTAATACCTATTGAGTTAGTAAATGAGTGAATAAATGAATGAGTGAATTAATGTGTGGATGAAAACAAACCTTGCATGATCTGAAGCCGGGGATATGTCTCAGAATCAAACTCTGGAAGTGAGCATCAGCTGGAAGACATGGACCTTGTACCACCATGGCATCACAGTGAGCAAAAATGACAGTTCTGATGCACTGGTTGTATTGGAGTCAGGGGAACCTCCCCGCTGAGTCTCAGACTTCAGATGGAAGAAGGCTGCTACCCCTTGAGAAGCACTCAGTGTGATGATCCTATGTCAGGAGTGTGTGTGCAAAGATGATTTCCCTCGATGCAGCGCTGGCCCATGTAAGACACATTTTTATCTAACTTTCTAAAGCCCCATTTGGTGTTCCAATAGCGGGGTATAGGAGGCATGAGTGTCCTCTGCATTATGCTAATTGTTTAAGCACGACAGTTTATTACTTCAGTCAGAGGGGTAATGTAGATCGGGGAGGGGGGAAAGGCAGGGCACAAACACAATTTTTAGTTTTTGAGAAGCAATTACAGATAGATGAGAAGCCATAAAAATATTACACGTAGGATGGTTTTTCAGTAGAACTGAAAATGCGGCTGGAGCCTGTGCAGTCAAGACCAGGCGTGGTTCAAAGCTGACAAGTCTACAGCGATGATTTAAAAATAGCAATGGTAATTCTGCAGCAAAACAGAACAATGAAACCAAGGGTAACAGTGCTCAAAAAAGACACTGGCCCAACACAATGCTCTTTCATTGGGTAAGCTATTTTCATAGCAAACCCAAATTTCAAAATGTCAGCCTGATAAATAGGAGAGATCTGAAAGGATAAAGTCAAGGTGTTTTGTTTTAATACTTAAAAAAAAAAAAAAAGGAAACTTACTCTTGTTTCTAACAATCTTTTAGAGCTTTAAGGAAAGAGTGTGTTGTGCTTTGCAAAGAGATCTAGTTATATCTTGTCTAGATGCTATTTTAATATATACAGGCTTAAGTAGGTTTGGATCATATTATGAGGCTCATTTTTTCTCTGTAACAGAATGAATATTGGTTAGAACTCAATAACCATGAAGAGCTATAAAAGTTTAAAATATTATGTCTTACTCTAATTTCCATTTTCTTCTGAATGTAAGTGTTATCTTGGTATGGTAAGATTAGATGAGGTATACCAGCATCTGGTGGGATAAAGTATTTACCAACCTGGCAGGGTGGCTCTTAGTCCTAGATTTTTGTTTTAAGTCTTTTATTGAATTTGTTACAATATTGCTTCTGTTTTATGTTTTGGTTTTTTGGCCAGGAGGCATGTGGGATCTTAGCTCCCCAACCAGGGATCGAGCCCACACCCGCTGCATTGGAAGGCGAAGTCTTAACCACTGGACTGCCAGGGAAGTCCCTGAGTCCTAGTTTTGAGAGCCATCTCTCCTTATTGGCTGGTAGATCTTGGACAATGTTTAGGATCTCTAAGGTTCCCTCTTCTCATTTCTAAAATGAAAGTAAAATAGCCTCTACTATATAGGGTAATTTTGAGGCCTAAGTTAATGAATGCAAAGCACTTAGTGTGAGCTAAATTTATAGTAGCTGCCATTATGGTTATTTTACTGCTACTGCCTGTAATCTTGGGCAAGCTGTGTGATACTTGGCAAGTCTCCTAATCTCTTTGGCTCTTGAATCTTTCCAGGGATTGAGCTAGGTAGCTTTGAGGTCCCTTAAATTTATACATATATAATTTATTTCATTCTTCATAGAAACCTCTGTGTAGCTTAAAGCAGAGGTCTAAACAAGGTTTTCCAAGAACAGTGTGCCTCTTAAGAATCAGGAATTTTCATCCCAATTGTTCCTCCTGCTAGGTGGAGGTCCTCTTAAAACATAGTTCATATATGAGGTTAGAAATGAGATCATAATGGATTTCAAGGACCATGCAACTTGACACAGCTGGCAAGAGCACCTTGACTTTATATACCAGCTCTGTCTTGGAGGTATGTTCTTATTTATTAATTTTAAGACTAAAAGAAAGATGTTTCAGGTACTCTCCTGTTCTGTCTTAAATCCCTAGCTGAAAACACACCTAGAGTTAAATAAGACCCACAGAGGAGCAGAGAGCAGCCCTATCTCTGTCTCCTCAGCATTGTTATTTGCTCTATGATGGGAGAGAGAAAACCATCCATAAAGTTACAAGTGAATTAGAAAGTGGCACAGCTGCAAGAGTCCAGGGCTGATTTTAGACTATATTTTGACATTGATTATGCCTGCCTTTGCTATTGAGTGTCATTCCAGTCAGTGGGATGACAACAGGGAATTTAAGGGAGCACAGAGAGAAAATGATACACAGAAGCACAAAGAAAGTAGTAAAAGGAAATGCTCAAGGTAAGCTAAGCTAGTTTGGGGCACTTGGGTTGAAGGGCCAGGGTGGAACCTCTGTCAAGTAGGGTAACAGGAGTGTCAGACCATTCTGCCCACCAAATCCTGTAGTTGTCACAGAAAACCTCACATCCTTTGCTATTTTCCATCTTCTCATCCTCATGTATGTTGAAAAAGGGTTAATTATATTTGGAAATTGTTTTGTTTTAAGGATGTTGAAAAAAAAATTCATGAAGTTGTGGAAGACAGAGAATTAAGCACTCATTCATGATGAAAATCATGTATAATTTTTATACTACTTAATATTTCACAGTGCATTTAATGCATTTTACCTCTCTGGGCCCTTACAAATGTGAGGCCTGCATTTGTATGATAGTGTTATCTCTATCAGTTGGCTGCATTAGGCTGCAAGTAACAGAAAACTCAACTCAAAATGTCTTTAACAACATGTAAATGCATTCTTTTGGGTCAGAGCTGTGAACAGATTTCAGGATTGGTTGATTCAGTAGCTCAACATTGTCATCAAGACTCCCACTTATTTCTACCAGTGTGCTGTCATTGGTGTTACCTACATCCTCAAGCTGGTAGGAAGATGGCTACAGTAGTTCTAGGCATCACAGCAAAGCCCAGATATTTTCAGAGGAAAATGGAAGGTCATTTCTCCCTGATGACTCTCTTTCTTAGGAGTGAGAAATTTTTTCCTAAAGCCCTCCTGCAGGCTTCCCTTCATGCCTCACAGGGCAGAATTGCATTGCATGCACTTCTTGAACTAGTCATTGGCAAGAGGAATGGGGTTACTTTTAGACCAATAAGGTCTATTGCTGGGGATGGGGTCAGGGTGCCCTGAAGCCCATGGCTGCATGGGAGAGAGATGGAGGATACCAGAACAGAATGAGGTATATGTTAAAAAGGAAGAAGTGGGGAACAGACACAGTGTAGGTAACTCATAGTGTCCACTATACCAGATAGATAGATAGATAGATAGATAGATAGATAGATAGATAGATAGGCAGAAAGATAGATATAGATACAGATATAGATATACACTGAGACTCAGAATGGTACAGGGATTGCCTAAGAAGTGGCAGAGCCATCGTTGATAAAAGCTGTGTTATAAAGGGTATGTAAAATATACACAGAACAGAGAATGTTCTGGCTGGAAGAGACTATAAAGGTCATCAAATCCTTGATCTCTCCTAGTACTTGGAGGGCGTGGGCCTTGGTATCACTAGCTCCTTAGCCAAAAGCACTTACTAACACGTACCTCTGAATTGAACTTATCTCTGAAATCTGTTGATCTTCCCTTTGAAGGGCAATGTGTGTGAGTCCTACAAAAATTTTGCAGTGCTGGGAGAGTGGTAGGAGAGTGAGCCAGGAGAGCTCCCTGTCACTGAAGTCCCTCCTGCTTCTGAGGACAAAGAGTGTGGGAGGGCAGGGAAAGAAAGGGGCTTGTTTCTAGCTGTCTCCCATGACATTTGGAGGTGGGAATGGACAGCTCCTCCTTATGCTGAGCAGCCTTCGGGTCCACCCATGCACACCTCCAGAGGCCCCTGTGGCCTTCGTCTTTCTTCTCTTTAATTCCTACAGTCCTCTCTGTCCTTTACTGCATTTCCTGCCCCAAGCTCTGCTTCTTTTTCTTATCATTAAGTCCAGGCACTCATTTCTATCTGGTTTTACCTTGATAAACCTAGAGGAGGAGCTGAGAATTGTTTTCAGGTTCTACAAGTAGAAGAAGGTCAAAAATAGTGGCATTGGCTGTTGTAGCCTCAAGGTGAAGCATCTTCAAGACAAGCAAACCTTTCTCCTGCAAAAATCGACTGACCGCACGGAGCATAATTCTGGTGTATTAATATGCTAGCTGAGTCTTTGTCTCTTTGCTGAACCTTATCAAATATTCCTAAGATTGTCTACCTTTTAGCATAATTGTAGAACGTCTTAATGCTAAAAGAGCCACTCTCCCCCACCTTATCAAAGACATTTTTATCCAAACTTGGCAGGGGCAGGGGTGAGTGTGCTCCTTATCATTGGGCCTGCCGCACACTGTCAGGGCTGTTGGCCACACCGTCCCTGGCTGGGCCACCAATCATCAATCCCTTTGTCCTTAGGTCTCTCTCCCCGTGATTCAAAGTCCAGGTGGGGGTGTCTGGCTGATCCTGGGTCAAATATCCTTGCTCTGGGTGTGCTTGTGTCGCGGGGTGAGGGGATGGGGAGAGTAAAGAAGGAGGGCATTCCAGCTTAAGTTTTTGGAGTGTAGCGGGGGGGTGGCCTGTCTCCCACCAAGGCTAATTCAGTGTACAGTTTAGATGTTGGGGGTTCAAACGTCAAGCAGCCAACAAAAGACCGGAGTCTATGATACAGGGGTATGAAATGCCTGGGTTTCTAGCGTGGAGAAGCTCAGACCCAATCAGAACAGAATGATCACATTAAAGGAAACCTACTAGTTAGCAGAGCAAATCAAATAATCAAATTGTTACCAACCCTCCCGAGTCGGTCCCCAACAAGGGTCCGTCTGCCTGGTGTAGCTTGCGCCAATAGAACAAGACGGAGTTCGGTTCGGAAGCAAAGGAAAGCTTTATCTTTGATCAAAGAACGGAGGTGTGCGAGCTCTACGGCACACGTTCTCCCCGGCAGGCTGTGGGAGGGGCTGCTTTAGGGGGATTTTGTCAGTGGGGAGGGGGTGGAGTTCTCATGGGGCTGGTGCGGCTGCGCTGTTCAGGCCCCAGATCACACTGCGGGGCTCGCGTAGGGTCTCTGCGCCCGGCCCGCCGCCATCTTGAGTTGAGTGTCCTGTGAGGAGCTTCAGCGCACGTGGGGAGCTGAGGTGTCTGTGGGCTCAGCCGTTTCACCGGGAACTCTGGTTTGAAGGGCCGGGGGCAAGGTCTCTGCATGGGCCCCGCTATGAGCAAGTGAAACAGACTAAGCACAAAGGGAAAAAAGGTTAGACTTTATCTTATTGCCCAGATTCTATTTTTATTTCCTGGGAATTGTTTGTGGGCTTTGCTGGTGACAGAATGTTTCTTAGGACAACTATGGTGGTAGTTCTCAAACTTCTGGGTGCGTCACAATTGAGGAGCACTTAGTAAAAATACCCCGTTTCTAAACCTCACCCCAGACCTGTTGAATGAAACTCTTCTGAGGGGAGGGGACCGGGAATCAGCAATATTCATAAACTCCCTGGGTAATTATGATGCATTTGGGCTGGAGACCTCCTCTGAGAAATACTGCTGTGTGGCCTGAGAGAAGTGATAAGCAAAACAACAAAAATAGCTAAATTTAAGTAGAGCTTTCCATGTTAAACACTTTACCCAGGTTATCTCATATCAACCTCACAATAACTAGCAGGTAGTACTATATTAACCATTTCACAGGTAAGCAGAGGGATGTTAAGTAACTTGCCTAAGATCACAGGGCTGGTAAGAGGTTTGCAGCCACGGGTCTTACTGAGGTTTGTGGGTCCTGGGGATTGGTCCCATGGAAAATGCAGAGAGAGAAAGATGATTATCACTTCCAAAGAGGGCAAGAAGCTTAAAGAGGGAAACACTAATATAATCACAATGACTAATATGTTCTACCTTAATTTCTTTTTAACGTTCTAGAATTTGGTTCAGTAATCTAGAAACCAGAAAAGAGGGGGGAGGATAAATTTTGTATGACATTAGCTAAAGTTGTATTGTCTTGATTTTCTTATTTGTATGGAGATAAAATTAGCTAAGATTCTAGAATCCATCCCGGGTTCAACTAATAGCAATCCTCAGACAGCCAGATTTATTCTCCTTGCTTTTAACTGAAAGAAAAAAAAAAAAAAAAGTCAAATGATAAAATGATAACCAAAGAGAATTTTGTTTTTAAAACTACCTTATAGGGCATGTTCTCAGATCACATTGAACCCAATATCCTATATGTTTTTTATTTGTGTCCAAAATACCGCCCAGTGAGACCTGCCATTTGGAATGATGGTCCCATGACCCCACAATCACAAGTCACATAACAAATATGAGTGCATCATGCTGAACTTGTTAAGGAATGAACATAGCTTGAAACACAAAGGCTTAATTTTAGTTGATCAGAGAATTCAATTAACCAGAAAATCCCATTTGTTGAAAATACAGTACTTTCCCCACCCCTCCTAAATGTCGTATTTTCTGTATCTGTGTGGGAGGGAGGTGCGGGGCTGGGGAGGGGTGGGAGTGTGGGGTGCGGGGGTGTTGGGGGTAGCCTTAGTAGGGATGGGAAGAGGTCAGCTTACACTTTTCAAAGGAAAAGAGTAACCAAGTGTTCTGTATATAACAAAAGATATCAGTCACCCTGATGAGTTTGGATTCAACATAATATAAAACAGGAGAGTTTCAGAAAAAGAAGAGTAGCTTCCTGCCAGTCTGAGTGGTGGGTCCCACTGGGAGGCAGAGAGATGCACAAAAGTCTTTTTGTACCCATGATCCTTTGATCCTTTATTTTTATGGTAGATAAGACAGTAATTTTTCTACTGACCCACAGAAAGATACCTAAGAGAAGCCCAGAAACTGCCCTGGATTATAGTGAATTTAGAAAGTGGTCAGAAAGCACATATAATTTCTTTTACCTTATTTTATATATCACTTTCCTTTAAAGAAAACACTGAAAAAAAACCCCACATATTTTCTTTTTTAATCCTATATCTTTACGAAGTGTGAAAAAGAGATATTTTGAATATTGTTTAATAGATGGAGAAACAGAGAAATCTACCTGGCTTGGTCAGCTAAGATAGTAGAGAGGTGTCAGATGAGGGGTTTAAGGGTCTTTTGCTGCCCCCCCACCCATATCTTCTCTGTTAACTAACTGTACCTTTCATTGGTCAACCATCATTAGCAATGTGGCCTCAAACTCTTTTCTGCTTGAAGTCCCACCCCATCCCCATTTCCACTGTAAATAGCATCTTGGTCAAGAAAAAGTGTTTCTGAAAATGCCATCTCTTGTAAGAAGAACTGTAAAAACAAGTAATTTCACTCTAGAAGTGAACTTCCTACTTGAAGGGGAGAAAAATAAGAAAGATGGACGACTATGGAACTTTCATAGAAGTTTTTCACGCAGGAGATACTGTGGGCATGTCCTCCCTTTGCAAAGTAAGTGGCCCTTTATGTGTGTCTCAAAACATCCTGTGGATTTTACCATCTATTTCAATGGGAGTTTTTGAGACATGGAAGGGAAAGAGACTTACTGACCTTTAAAAAGCAGCTGATCCATTTGTAGTCTCTACTGTCGACTTAGCAGTTGCTTCAGTATTTCAGTGGAGGTTTTTAATAGAAAGGAGGTTCAGGAGTCACACATTTTATTTTGACTTGACCATTGGGAATTACCATATCTGACCATCGGGGAGGAATTATAAATGTTCTTTAGTGTCACTTTACTACATGACGATCAATTAATAGAGCTTGTGCTGAGGAGGATAGAGAATGGTAGCAATGAAGGAACTAGTTGATGTGGAACAAAAGAGCTAGTGAAAAGATTAGTTTTTCTGTGGAGTTAAAATAGATGAGTGAGTCTCTGGACTCACAGTCTTTCACAAAGTACTAATGGCTGGCTTTCATTTGAGAAGGGACAGATTCAGGGCCGTATCGGGATAATGGTTGTTCATGTCCTCTTGTCTGGA
This sequence comes from Balaenoptera ricei, assembly GCF_028023285.1. Classification (NCBI taxonomy): domain Eukaryota; kingdom Metazoa; phylum Chordata; class Mammalia; order Artiodactyla; family Balaenopteridae; genus Balaenoptera; species Balaenoptera ricei. The sequence continues at coordinate 63,702,942 of NC_082645.1, read as the reverse complement.
TAAAAGTTGTTCCATTCCCGTATTGGAAAATTCTGAAAAAATATTTTTCCTGAAAGTTAGTTTTAGTGTTCTGGTTTCAGTGAAACAACACAGAGGGTTCTATGGTAGTCCAAGAAGTACAAATGGGATAGTGAGAAGGAGCTGTGCTTGGAGGGGACCTGCATATCCCTTCCAACCAGCTTGAGAAAAGTCCCTTGATGATTATAGATGAGATATCCACAGCTTTTGAGTAATTGCAAAGGTAAAGTCAGAGAAAACCAGAGAAAATAACTAGAACCATGATGGTGGAATGTTGTAGTCATCCAGGGGAGAGCTGATCAGAGCCTGACCCAAAGAATGGAGTTGAAGGGGAATAGTAGAGAGATTGCATGAAAGGACAGTTGGCAGTATTCAGAAAGAGGCAAAATTGCTGAGTGAAGGGGAGTGGAAGAAGTAACAATAATTCTGGGATTTTAATTTTTTTACTTGAGAGTGTATAATTGGACAGCATAGCCATGTGTGATGGATAAACAAGGATGAATTTGGTGTTTGTTAGCAATTATGATTAGAGCCAGTCTTGAAAACAAAATGGTACATATACCTGAACCAACAAGGACAAAAGGGACCAGACAGATCTAGGTGTCATCTATGACTGTTTCTAGAGTTACTTGTGGTTCTTGCAGAGTGACTTATTTGTGGGATGCCTGAAGTGGAATACAAAGCCATACTGAGCTACAGATAGAGTTAAATAGTGTAGCATATTTTGAAAATGTTTCCCAAATGATTTACCAAAGCCACAAAAAATGTAGTGAAAGAGGAATAAGCAAAGTGTATTGATCAACCAAAATGTAACTGAATGTAATTAGCCAGTGAATAATTATATTAGAATCAAGGTAAGAAGATCTCAGTGCATAAATATCTTCTGAAAATTATACTGTTTTGAATTCATTAAAAAATTTTAAGAATCTGGACTACTTTTACTCCATTGATAGGAAAAAGAATATTCCTCAACTTTGTTCACCCACAATAAATGGAGAAAAAGAACTTTACATAATAAAAAGATTAAGCACATGAAAGTTCCAACATATTTCTTCGCATAAAGTTAGTACTTTATAAGTGTGAATGTGTTGAATAAAATTAAGTGAGATTCCTACACAGTTTGAGTTTTATTGCTAAGCTATTTTATCATTTCGGTTGAATTTGTCTAATATATAGTCTCTCCTAACACCTGCATCCATCTTTACCCTTCTTAAAAGAATAATCCAGCTTCATCTTCCCTATTTTCTCACTTTCTTCCAGTCTCCTGGCTTTGCCCACTCACCCTCTGCTCAAACTCACCTGGAAGGTTGCTAATTGCCAACTTTCAATGGCATTTTCAGTTCTTACTTTACCAGACCTCACTGGAGTATGTGACACCACTTTTTCTTTCCTGCATCTGTATCCACCTTTGGCTTCCTGGACATTTCTCTCTCCCAGTTTCCCCCCAGTCTTTCTGAATTAATCTTTCTCATTTTCCTCTGAAACTTCCACTTCCTCTCTCCAGGCCTTGAATGCAGTACTTCTTTATGAGTGTATCCTTCTATTCTGCTCTCTTTCCTCTTTCTGCTCTCAGTTTTAGGATAAAAACACATCCATGGCTTCAGTTACCACCTTCAGGCCTGTGACTCCAGAAATACATATGCAGCTGAAGTCTCCCTTGTGTTCCAGGGGAGCAGTGCCATCTCCCTGGACACTTCCACTAGGACAGCCATGGACAGTTCAACATTACCACATCCAGAACAGAATTCATTTTGACCCTCTAACCCCATAAATTTCTTCTTCTATATTCCCTATCTCAGTGAACCATAATACCATCCTCCCAGTTGCCAAAACCATAATCTGAGACTCATCCTTAACTCTTTCCTCATGTTCAAATGATGTAGATGTCAGCCCTCAACTACTGTTGATTATGTTTCACTCCTACTGCTATTATTTGAGTTCAGACTCTTATTATTACAGCCACTTCATCCTCCTTGCCTCCAGTTTTGCCATTCATTCATTCATGCATTCATTCACAACACAATTATGGAGTGTTTGCTAACATCCAGGCATTGTGCTGGGGATGCGTTCCAAGAGATGAGCATAGCCAGCCTGGTTTCTGCTCTCATGGAGACTCCACTAAGGCCCATAGTCACCTTAAAACCCAGATATGATCATGTCATTCTTTGTTCAGCATCCTTGAGCAGGCTCTCAAGCCTCAGGGCTACATCTGCCTTTCTTAGATTGGTGTGGAATGGCTTGTGTGAGACACTGCCCATTGCCTCCCCAGGGGAACCTCAACTGCAGCAGGACACAGGGCCACCCAGAAGGCAAGGCATTGTCTTTCAGACTCCCATGCAACCAGGGTGGTGGCCACTTGACTCAATCCTGGCTGGTGAAGTGTAAGGCTGCTTAAAGCCAGTTAAACTAACCTAGGAGGGGTGGTGGAAGGGGGCACTTTTTGCCCTCTGTCTTTCTTCATTCTTTTGCCCTGCTACACAGATGTGCTGACTGGAGTCCAGCAGCCATCTAGAACCACGAGGGGACCTTGAGTATGGAAAGGATGTGTATTAGGATAGTGAAGCAGAAAGATGGGAGCCTGAGTCCCTGAAGAAACTGAAAATTGTGGCGCCCTATACCATCTTTGGCCCCCTTACCATCACATCTTTTTGTGAAAGAGAAATACACTTTTACTCTTTCAACTTGATTAAACCACAAGTATTTGGGGGTTTTATATTACATGTAGCTGAACTTAACTAAATAAATGAGACTTATAAAGACCTTTACAATGTGAGCCTTTCTTACCTCTCCAGAATTAGCTCATCTTACTCCTCATGCAAGTCCTAGAATCCCCCCAACTCTCTCTTCTCTCTTCTCTCCCTCTCCCTCTCTCTCTCTCTCCCTCCCCCTCTCCCCCCCTCCCCGCCCCTGCCACGCACTCCCACTCACACAGTGCAAACTCACACCTTCATGCTATTGTCCCTGCTCCTCCTTCTACCTGGACTTCCCTCTGCCTTTACCTTCACACATTCTTAAGTCTAATTCTTACTGGCTTGGTTCAGATATCACTTCTTCAGACCTACTGGTTTGGTTCAGGATCCTTCACTACCCCTTCCCAGCCTGGCTTAGGTGGTGCCCTCCTAAGTGTTTCTTCTGTATGCTGTGCTTATGGTCTTTTTAGTCTCCTACCTAATACATTTCTTGTTTCCTTATCTGAGTTCTTCACTAGCCTGTAAGGGCAGAGGGTATATGTGCCTGTTTGAATGAATAGCTTGCACTCTAATTTCTCTTGCCTGTGCCGTCAATTTCATATCTAGTCAATGGAAGAAGTTTAAACTAACAGGGGTTTATAACTTGACCAAGGATGATCTTTGAATCAATTTGCCTATCTTCCTGTTTTCTTTCTTGTGTCCTGGGCACATGTGTGGGTGGGGTGACTTCATTTGAGTTGGGACAAACTTGCTGAAGTGGAACTGTTCCCTCAGGGAGGATGGGGTAAGTGTGTATAGCAGTTTTCTAGGTACTCTTACAAGTCTTCTTACAATTGGCCACAAACCTATGAAACTGCTCCACACGTTGTTAATGTTCATTTGGAAATCTTTTGCATACACTAGGGCTAGGATGAGCCATCTCAAATCCAAATCTTCACCCCACCACTTAAAAGACTTGAATGGATCTACTTCCTCTCTGGAGATGTCCAGTCTCTTTAGTGGGCTACACAGACCTCTCTTCTACTTCTTCGGCCTCATCTCTTACCACCATTTTGCCATTTCCTTTGCACACTAAAAAGCGTGTTCTTTTGGGATAGCCCATATCATTTCTTACCCCCAAACCTTTGCTCCAGCTACTTCTTCTGCCTGGATTGTCTCCCCTAACTTCTAGAAGTGCTAATTCCAGCCATTGCTTAGGGACCTTAGAACTTGACTCAGGGGACTTTCTCCTCCCAGAATTCTTCCCCAGGCCCCCACTGGCTGGGTTAGGTTTGACTCATGCCCCCAGTACCCTGTGCTTGGCTCACCCATCGCACTTGCCTCAGCAGTTAATAACCCATCTCCAGTGTGTTGGCCCCTCCAAAGGCAGGAACTGCATCCTGTTCATCTTCGAATCTTCCCAGTGCCTGGCACATGGCAGGCATGCAAAAATATTTTGCTTAATTAATAAGTGAAATATCAAATGGAAATGCTCTCAGAACCACACAAATTACCTTATTGCACAAATTTTCCTGGTCTCACTCTGATGAGCCATCAGTTTTCCCCTTTGCACATTTCCACATCCTGGATGGGACTGATGATTTAATCAGCTCATTTGAGAGTTTGGAGTGACATCTTGGGAACTAGCCTGATGTTGGAGGAGGCAGGGGGACCGACTGTAAACTCTTTATATGAGCAGAAGGCTGTTTAATAACTGTGAACATTCGCCCCTAGTTCTGAGCTTCGTCACAGCTCCCTGACATGCCATATCACATCACACAGAGACCTGGGGTGCTCACTCTGGCTCCAGAGAGTTATCATTTGCCTGGAGCATAACCTGACATCCCAGGAACTTCTTCACCTGGGGAAACTGAACCAGAACTTAGAGGCTTAGAGGTTCTTTGGTGGAGGTGCCACTGTCTATGAGACCCTTGGCTGCCATCTATCCAGACTGAGTTCCCCTCCTTCCAGATGGAAAAGGTGCCAGAGATTCATATATGTGGGGGCCTAGTTGGTGCTGATAAAAGGTCATGTAGAACCTGTGTGATCTTAGATAAGTTATTTAACCTCTGTGTGGCTTAGACTCCTCATAAAAAGCATGAAAATGCCTATGTCATAGGGTTAATAGGAGGACTAAATTAGATAAATTATTGAGTCTTGCAGAGGCAAGGTCTGTAAGTAAGTGCTTATAAATGTCAGTTGCTATTATTACTGTTGTCATAATACTGGTCTGTGGTGTCTACAAAGAACAAATCTTGAGAAGATAACTGAGACAGAAAAATGTCCTGGAGGGGAACTGAAACGAAAATGTAAACCAGCGTCTCTGTGTTGGAATTCAGAATCGTTTCATTAAGGAAGACTATGTGTCATGTCATTTAATGATCTAAAACACAAAACAAAAACCAGAGTTTGCATGAAAAACTTGTATGATTATTGCTACTGTTTACCTTGCCTCCCCTTTTTGTGCTGTCACTAAATTTCCTGTGCAAAAGTCACCTCTTGGGTCCCTCACATTGATTTGGCTCAATTATCTTTCAGCGCTGCTCTGACCTGTTTATGGGAAGTGACAGGAGCTTTCTGCCTTCCCCAGAGATCTCACTCCTCTTTTCATAAAGACAGAAAGTGGTCATTGTTTCTTTTAAATGCTAAGCTCTCTTGCCTACCTTTGTACCGATGTGGCTGACATCACCTTTCTGGTCAAGGGACTATGTTTCCTACTGAGGAAGCTTGAGATGGAGCAGAGGGCAGGTGATAGGCAAAACCAGGGAACACCTTAGGTCCAAAGAAGCCTCAACAGGAGGGAATCCTGGGGCACAAGGTGCAGATAAGTAATCGTAATGCCAGTTTGCTTTTGCATGCATTGGTGGTATGCCCACATCCTCATTTGCCTCTTACCTCTCTGCTGGCTGCTTCTCCATCTCCTTTGCAGAGTTCTCTTTCTCTGCTGGTCTTTCAATGCTCATGTTTCTCATGGTTCTGTTCATGGGCCTGAGCTCTTACTCTTTACTTTCCCTGGACCATCTCAACCATCCCAGGGCAACAGGAACCAGATCTGTCTCCCAAGCTCCAGACAAGTACCTGCAGCTTCCTTCCCGGTTCCTACTTGCATATCCTACAGGTCACTCAGACTCAATATAACAAAAATCACATGTTTCTCCTCCCTCAAATTTGCTTCTCCCTCAGTGTTCCTTGTCTCAGCAAACAGCACCACTCCCCAAACTGTTACCCAAGGAGCAACCTGGAAGTTGACCTTGACTTTTCTGCTTTCTCTCTCCCTTCCCATTCAATCAATCACTAATACCTGTCAACTCCTCTAGTTCTTTTCTACATTAGTCCAGGCCACCAGCACTTCTCTCCTGGGCCAGTGCAGGAATTCCTCTGCTGCCTCCTCTGCTTCTAAGCTTGTTCCAATCTATTCTCCATCCTGCAGCTAGTTGGGTAGTCTAACACTGAAAATCCACCTGATCTAACATTTTCCCCACTTTCCCATTGCCCTAAAGATAATACCCAGGCACCTAAACATGCTCTAAGGCCCAAGATTCAACCTTAATCTAGCTTCCAGCTGCATCTCTCCTCAGCCTCCTCCTATTTTTGTGCTCCAGTTACACTGAGCTTCATTCAGTTCCTCTCACCTCTGCACCTTTGCACATGCTGGTCCTTCTGCCTTAGCATGCCCCCACCTTTGGCGTCTGGGTTACCTCTAGTCCTCCTTTGCCTTCCAACTTAAACACCAATCTCTCTAGAAGCCCTTCCCTAAGCTTGACTGTATCCCCTGCTCTCTCTACTCCCACCAGCATAAAATGCATCACAACTGGCATCATTACTTGTTCAAGATTTGCATTGCTTGATAGTATTGGAGAGCAGGGAATATATCTGTCTTGTTCAATTGTATTTCATTGCCTGGCATACCAGGCACAGTCATTGCTCAGTAAATATTTATTAAATATTTAAATAAATGAATAGAAATAACAAAAATCTCTCTTCATTGTTTTATTTTGAATTTTGCTGATCATCAGTAAGATTGAACTGTTTTGGTATGTGTTTCTTGATCATTTGTTTTTTATTAGTTGCCATTTCATATTCGTGGCCTATTTTTCTTTGTTTTTTTGTTACTGATTGTTAAGAACTTTTTGTAAATTGAAGATTTTAGTTCCTTTGTATTTTGTAAATATTTTTTCTGATTTACCCCTTATTTTTTACATTTGGTATTTTTTCTTATAAATAAAGGCTTTAAGTTGTTACATATTCAAATTGACCAATCTTCTGCATGAGGATTAGAAAGCATTTCCATATAGGCATATGTTTGTATTTGAAAAGTAAGGAAGCATACCTGACATATTTCCTCTGTGAGTTGATGTGGAGGGGAATGCCTGTGAGGAAACATTTATCTCTTACTTTTCTATCATGTTGTAAAGTATTTTGTAGATGCTTTTTTTTTTCCAACAAAAATATTTAAGGATAACTGTTAAGACTTCCACTTCCTAAAGATGAAGTGAATATGTATTTCTCAATTCCTCCTGCTTAGCAAAACTAAAAACCTTGGACATTATTTAAAAATCAGACACGAGACTCTGAAAAGTAGAAAGAGGAGGGAGATCATCTAGGGAACTTGCAACCCCAGGAACAACATGGTGGTGAGTTCCTGGGTTTCTCTCGCATTATACATCCCAGTCTTAGAGTTGAAGAAGCCATTGCAACCCAGAAACGCCAAGGGGCACAGACAAACATAGCCCCCCAGAAAGCCTGCTCTCTAGTTAAAGGACCAGGGAAACGGCAGCCTACACACTCCCACCCATGCCAGCAAAAGCTAAGTTGGGCAGGTTACTTATGCCCACCCTAGGCTGTAACAAGGCACCTCTATCCCCCTCCCTGCTGCTGGGGTGGTGTCAGAGAAGGCCAAGTAGGGAGCCAAGACTTTTCAAAGTGCCCTCCCCCAAGTATCATTGGAGACCATGTGGGGAGACAGAACTTCCACTCCTCATGGCAGTAATGAGACACCTTTCTGTTCCCCACTGGGGTAGTGTCAAAGGAAGCCTAGGGAGAGTCAGGACTTTCACCATCACCCAGGGGGTAATGAGGTCACTACCACTGCAGTGTTGATGGAGGCCACAGGGTGATCCAGAACTCCCAGCCCTACCCAACAGTGTCAAGCAGCCTCCCACCCTCTGCTGTCAATGGAGGCCGCGTGGGGAACCTAGACTTCTACGTCCACCTGACAATAATGAGGCAACCCCCTGCCAGAGTGGCATCAGAAAATGCCAGCTAAAACAGAAAGTTTAAGTAAGATCCAGAGTCTCCTAACTTAATATGCAACTGTTCAGGTTTCAGTTGAAAACTACTCCTCATAGCAAGAACCAGAAAGATCTCAAACTGAATGAAAAAAGACAATCAGTAGATGCCTTACTAATTTCCTAGGACTGCTGTAACAAATTACTACAAACTGGCATAAAACAATAGAAATTTATTCTCTCAGATTTCTGGAAGCCAGAAATCCAAAATCAAGGTGTCAGCAGGGCTGCCCTTCATTCAAAGGTTCTAAGAAAGGGTCTGTTCCTTGCCTTTTCCAGTTTCTAGTGATTCCAGGTATTTCTTGGTTTATAGCTGCATCACTGTAATATCAGCTTCCATGGACACATTGCCTCCTCCTCTGTATTTCCCTTATAAGGATACCTATCACTGCGTTAAGTCCTGCCCAGATAATCCAGGATGATCTCTTCAACTCAAGATCCTTAATTACATCTGCAAAGATCCTTTTCCCAAATAAGGTAATGTTCACTGGTTCCAGGAATTAGGATGTGGATATATCTTTTTGGGAGTGGCCACCATTTAACTCACTATGGGTGCCAAAACTGAGATGACAGAGATATTAGAATTATCAGACAAAGATTTTAAAGTAGGCATGATAAAAAATACTTCAGTGACCGACTATGAACATTGTAGAAACAAATGAAAAAACAGAAAGCCTCACTGAGAAATGCAAAGTCTCACCAAAGAAATAGAAGATATCAGGACAAATCAAGTGGAAAATTTAGAAAATACAATATGGAAATAAAAAGCTTAGTGATGGGCTCAACAGCAGAATGGAGAGGACAAAGGAAAGAGTCAGTGAACTGGAAAATAGAACGATAGAAATGATCCATTCTGAACAACAGAAAGGAAATAGATTGAAGAAGAAGAAAAAAAAAACCTAAAATAAACAGAGCCTCAGGTACCTGTGGACTATGACAAAAGATCTAACATTCATGTCATTGGAGTTCCAGAAGAAGAGGAGAAAGAGGGTGAGGCTAAACAAGTACTCAAAGAAATAATGAACAACAACTTCTTGAATTTTACAAAAGACATAAACCTACAGATTCAAGAAGCTGATAGAAACCCAGTCAAGATAAAGCCAAAAAAATCCATACCAAAACATATCATAATTAAATGTCTGAAAACTAAAAACAAAGAAAAAGTCTTGAAAGCAGCCAGAGGAAAACTATCATCTTACCTATAAGTGAAAGGCAATTCAAATGACATTGTACTTCTGATCATAAAATGTGGAGAAAGAAGTGGCCCAGTATTTTCAAGTGCTGAGAGAAAACTGTCAGTCCAGAATCCTATGCCTGGTGAAAATATCCTTTAGGGATGAAGGGGGAATCAAGACATTTTCAGATTAAAAAAAATTTAAGAGAATTAGTCCTCAGCAGACTACCTTAAAAGAATAGCTAAGGAAAGTTCTCTACATAGAAAGGACACAATAAAAAACAAAACTTTGGAACACCAGGAAGAGAGAAAGAACATAGTAAGCAAAAATATGTGTAAATACAACAGGCTTTCCTTCTCCTCTTGAGTTTTCTAAATTGTTTGATGGTTGAAACAAAAATTATACCAATCTCTAATGTTTCTAATATATGTAGAGGAATATTTGAGACAATTATATTATAAATTGGGGAGATTAAGAGGATGTAAAAAGAGGTAAGATTTCTATACTTCACTCAAACTGGTTAAATCATGGCACTAATAGACTGTGATAAATTATGTATATTTGATGTAATATCTAGAGCAACCACTGAAAAAGCTGTACAAAAGGATACATTCAAAACATTATATACAAATAAAAATGGAATCTAAAAATATGTTCAGGTTACAGGAAAAAGAAAACCAACCAACAAACAAAAGCAAGAATAAACAAGACAAAAATAAAATGGCAGACTTAAGCCCTAACATATCAGTAATTACATTAAATGTAAATGGTCTAAATATACCAATTAAAAGACTGGTAGAGTGGACTAAAAAAATGACCCAACTATATGCTATCTACAAAAAATGTACTTCAGATAAGATGTAGGCAGGTTGAAAGTAAAAGGATAGAAAAAAATATATATTATGCAAGCATTAATCAAAGGAAAGCAGGAGTAGCTATATTAATATCAGGGCAAAGAAAATTACTAGAGACAGAGAGGAACATGATAGAAGGTCAGTCTACTAAACAGACACAATAATCCTAAATGTTTATTCACCAAAGAGCAGAGCTGCAAGATATGTGAAGCAAAAACTGACAGAACTAAAAAGATAAATAGAAAAATCCACAATTATAGTTGAAGATGTCAACACCCTACTCTCAACAACTGATAGAACAACTAGACAGAAAATCAGCAAGGATATAAAAGAACTAAATAACATCATCAACCAACAGGATCTAATCAACATTTATAGAATATTCTACCCAACAAAAACAGAATATACATTCTTTTCAAGTGCACTTGGAACACATAACAAGATAGATCATGTCCTGCGCTATGAAACAAAACTTACACATTAAAAAAACCTGAAATCATACAGAGCGCATTCTCTGACTGCAATAGAATCGAACTAGAATTAACCAAAAAAAAAAAAAAAAAAAAAATCACAGGAAAAATTATAGCACTAAATGCACGTATTAGAAAAACAGAAATGTCTCAAATTAATAAACTAAACTCCCACTCCAAGAACTTAAGAAAAGAAGAGCAAAATAAGCCCAAAGCAAGGAGAAGGAAGGAAATAATACAGATAAGAGTGGAAATCAATGAAAATGAAAAAAAAGTAGAAAAATCAATAATGAAAACAGCTGATTGTTTGAAAAGATCAACAAAGTTGACAAACCTCCAGAAAGACTGACAAAAAAACCCAAAAAGATACAAACTACCAACATCAGGAATGAAACAGGGGCTATCACTACAGATCCTGTTAATATCAAAAGGATAATAAGATAATACTAAGAACAATGTTACATGCATATAACTGACAACTTAGATGAAATGGACCACTTCCTCAAAAAACACAAACTACCACAATTCATCCAATATAAAATGGATATCTCTATATCTACTAAGGAGACTGAACTTATAATTTTAGAACAGAAAAATGAGATCACCAGGCTCCAATGGTTTCACTAGAAAATTCTACAAAGTGTTTAAAGAAGAATTGACTTCAATTCCACACAATGTCTCACAGAAAATAGAAGAAGGAATACTTCCTGATTAATTTTATGAAGCTGGTAGTACTCGGACATCAAAATGACACAAAAATAATACAAAAAAAAAAAGAAGAAAGAAAACCACAGGCCAATCAATATCCCTCATGATTGTAGATGCAAAAATTCTTAAACTATTAACACAAAGAATTCAGCAATGTATAAGAAGAATTATACAGAAAGATCAAGTGAGATTCATTCCAGGAATGCTGGTTGATATCAGAAAATCAATGTAATCCATCATATTAACAGACAAAAAAAATCACATGATCATATCAATTGATGCAGAAAAAGCGTTTCACAATATTCAAAACATATTCATAATAAAAACTCTCAGAAAAATAGGAATACAATGGAACCTCCTTAACTGATAGAGAATATCTACAAAAAACCTGTAGCTAACATTATGTTTAATGGTGAAAGGCTGAATGCTTTCCCCTCTAAGACTGGGAGCAAGGTAAGGATGTCTACTCTTACAACTCTTATTCAGCACAGCTCTTCAAGTTCTAGCCAAAGCAATAAGGCAAGAAAGAAACTAAAAGCCATAAATACCAGAAAGGAAAAATATAAAACTGTCCTTATATGCAGATGGCATGATTATTTAGGTAGAACGTCTCAAGGAAGTTAAAAACAAAGACAAAAATAAAAAGCCTCTTAGAAGCTAATAAATGAGTTCAGCAAGGTTGCAAAGTACAAGATAAATGCACAAAAAAACAATTGTATTTTTACATACTAACAATGAACACATGGACACTGAAATTAAAAACACAATATTCTTTATATTCCATAAAAAAAGTATGAGTAAAACTAATGGAATCTATACAGAATTTTTATGCTGAAAACTATACAAAGTTGATGAAAGAAATCAAAAAATAAGTAAATGAAATAACATACCTTGTATATGAATTGAAATATTCAACATACTAAAGATCTCAATTCTTCCAAATTAATACACAGGTTTAATGAAATTCCTATCAAAATCCCAGCAAGATTTTTTTGTAGATATAGACAAAATTATTCTGAAACTTCTATGAAAAGGCAGAGTAACTAAAATAGTTAAATCAACTTTGAAAAAGAATAATGTGAAAAAGAAAAATAATTTAAAGAACTATAATATAGTTACAGTAATGAAAGTATATGGTATTGGCAGAGGGATAGAAAATGGAACAGGATGGAAAGCCTAGAAATACATTCACACAAGTATATTCAACTGGTTTTCAACAAAGCTGCAAAAGCCATTCAATGGAGGAAGCACATAATTTTCAACAATGCAGCTGGACATCCACAGGCAAAAAAAATCAACTTTGACCTAAGTCTCACATGTTATACAAAAATTAACTCAAAATGGTCATGGACTTAAATATGTAAGCTAAAACTTTAGAACTTCTAGGAAAAAACATAGGAGAAAATCTTCATGACCTAGGGTGAAGCAAAGAGTTCTTTGATTTAACACCAAAAGCATGGTATATAAAAGGAAAATTGATAAATCAGCCTTCATCCAAATTAAAAACTTCTTTTCTGAGAAAGATCCTGTTAAGAGAATTAAAAGACAAGTTAAAGAGTGGGTAAAAGTATTTACAAATCACATATAATAAAGGACAGGTATCTAGAATATATTTTTAAAATTGTCAAAACTCAAACAAAAATTATAATTAGAAAATGAGCAAAAGATATGAAGAGTCTTGTCACCAAAATGACAACTAAGCACATGAAAAGATGTTCAACATCAGTTATTAGGGAAATGCAAGTGAAAACCACAATGGGATATTACTACACACCTATCAGAATGGCTAAAATAAGAAATTTGACACCACCAAATGCTGGTGAAAATGGGGAGAAACTGGATCACTCATACATTGCTGAAGGGACTGTAAAGTGGGTGGAGCCACTCTGGAAAATAGCTTGGCAGTTTCTTAAAATACTAAACATGAAACTACCATATAACCAGCAGTTGTACTCCTGAGCATTTAACCCAAAGAGATGAAGACAGTGTCCATACAAGAACTTGTGCTTGAATGTTACAGCAGCTGTATTTGCAATAACCAAAAACTGGACACAACCCAGATGTCTTTCAGTGGCTGAATGTTAAACAAATTAGCACATTCATACCATGGAATACTACTCAGCAATAAAAAGGAATATGTATTGATACAGAATAATTTGGAACATGTATTGATACAGAATAATTTGGACAAATCTCCAGGAAGAATAATTACGCAGAGTGAAAAAAGCCAATCCCCAAAGTTTACATACTATATGATTCCATTTACATAACATTCTTGAAATGACAATATTATAAAATGGAGAACAGACTAGTGGCTGCCAGGGGTTAAAAAGGGGGTGTAGGTGGGAGGGAGGTGGGTTTGGCTATAAAAGGGCAACATTCGGAATCATGATAGAAATGTTCTGTGTCTGACTTCAATGTCAGTATCCCGATTGTGACGTATTAAGTTTTGCAAGATGTTACTGTTTTACATGGGATCTCTCTATATTATTTTTACAACTCCATGTGAATCTATAATTATGTCAAAATAAAAAATATAATTAAAAAACCCCAACTAAAACCAGGTTTTAAAATAGTTTTATTTAATACTTTCAAGATGATAATACATAGAAAAATTAACTTGGGTTTTGTTAATATTACCAGAGCGAAAACAATTTGAGTTTTGATAGTGTAAGATTCCTTTGACCCATTTAACTTACTATGTCATAAATTTCTGGATATGTTGGTTTTTTGGTTTTGTTTTTTTAAATTTTTTGCTTTATTTTGTTTGTTTCTTTTGAGAAACCATGTCTTTAAAAATCTAGAGAAAGATTTTTTTAAGTATAATGCAACATTTGGAAAAGAATTATGCTTCTTTAATAATTCAAATTATAATTGGCCTCTATCTGCCCTAAATTAAATCTCTGTTAAAGAATTAGGGGAAAATGCTCATGGCTTGGAAAAGACTAAGTTCAGATAATTATACTCTTGGCCACAATAAACCTAACCTTTTTACAATATACTTTTCTCTTGGAAACAAAACACAGAAAACTGCACTAGAGTACCCTTGCTCTGTCGTGAATGGTGTTATCCTATGAGTAAATCGTATCCCCTGTGTACACATCTTGGGACATAAGGTGCTTTATTCATGGAGGCCCCATGGCTTTGTTTTTGACATTGCTGGTTTAAGTTCAGTAATCAATGAGAACAGGACTAAATTCCAGCTTTGTTCCACTTGAGCTCCTGTTAGGCCAGTAAGGTGGGCTTGAAGAGTATTGGCCTTGGGGTCACGGGGTTTGGGCTCAACTCTGCCTCTCTCATTTATGAGCTATATGGCATTGGGAAAGTCAGTTGAACTACCTGAGCTTAGAATTTTTTATTTGTAGCAAAAGAAAAATTACATCTTCTACCTAGGATGATGAGAAATAGAGAGAAAATATATATAAATAGACCTGCTCGTATTATGAGCTCAGTAATTGATCACTCTTACTATTACTGTTATTTGGGCTTGGCACTTGCTATGCTGTGTTTCTGTTTATCTTTGATTTATCCTTTCAACTGGATTGTGAGTACCTGGAGGGCAGACATGCCACCAAACCACCTTTATAACCCTCACATCTTTCAGGATAATGTCTTGTACTCAATAGGGGCTAAGTAAAAATATTAGTTGATAATGAAGATGATGCTATAAGTGGAACAATTGAAGGTAATATATCATGTTGAAGTTCCTTTAACACATCTGTGCACAAGTTTTAGTGCATTGGAATGAACTAGGGAGTTGGTAAAACAGATCTCTGTTCTCTACCTCCTACCCGAGGGAATCTGATACAGCAGGCCTAGGAGTCTGCATTTTAGAAAGCTCCCTGGGTAATTATGATGCAGGTGGTCCATGTACTGATCACATTTAGAGAAACCATGCTTTAGTAGATAACCTATGTCTTGCTGACTGTTAAGTTGTAAAGAGATTGCCCATATGATACATAAAGTAGGAACTGATGATTGTTGAAATGAAAATTTGGTCTGCAGGGTCATGCAAAAAATCCACTTTATCACTGAGCTGCCAGGCACATATTACAGAACTAATCAGAACTTACTTTTAATTAACATGTTTTATGTCCTAGTTATCTAAGCCAAAACTATATATGTACATGCTGTCTTTTTGGCTCCAGCTTGCCTAGTGAAGAGAAAATAGAAATGGAATAAAATGCCCAGTGGGCATTAGACTGCAAATACATTTATCCTGCAGCAAAGCATTAATTTATAAAGACAACTACAATGCATTATGCATACAGTCCATCCTCATTTGGCCTCCAAACTGACTCTTAGAGGGACATGTCCTTTCTCTAGCGGCTGCTATTTAGGACAAAGGCTTGGAACTAATAACAAAATGATTGTACTTCCTATGAATGCTACCCTAAAGCACTTTCTTTCATTACTAGGAAGACTTGATACAAAATGAAGCAAATAAGAACTGGTGGCAAGAGTTATGTCCTCCTTCCACCATAGGGACCATTTAGAGACAAAAATAAAAGTGATTTTGTTCTTCGTGAGAACAAGTAATACAGAAAAGAGCTGTTATTTCCTTTTGGTTTTCATCCAAAGACTTCAAAATACTGATTAAGAATAATGCCTATTTTCAGATGGGTAATAAGAAAAAAGGAAACATTTTCTTGTTAGGCTATAAAACTGAAAATAATCATTTTGATGTCTTCTCCTCCAACCTTACATTATTTACAAAACTACTTCTATTAATATGTAAATTATCCAAAATAAAATATAAAATCAGTTTACTAAGAAATCACGGTTCTGTAGAAGATATTAGTATATAATATATATATTCTGGAACTCAATGATAATCCAAGTCCTTGACCCTAACATGGGTTCTACAGTGAAATGGATGTAACTGGCCCCTCTTGTAGGCCATCTCAAACGTTTCCCATTCCTGAGAATATGAACAAAAAATGGACTTTGAAAAAAATATGTATTCTTAGATCTTGATTCTACTCCAACTCTGCAATAATTACAGTAATTAAAAAGATAAAGGGTAAAAGTCACAAAGTGCTGGCTGGGACATTCCAGAGCAGGAGAAAGCTTGGCGCCATTTTTATAGTTATGCCTGTTAAGATTTAATAGACGAAAAGTTTCATTAGTGAGCTGTGCTGCAATTAACTTCAAGGAGGTTGCAGACTACTGTATGTTGCTGTTACCGACAGAAAACTGTTTAGCTTTCCCTCTTGAAAGAGTGTATTGGATTTTCAACACTTCAATTATAAAAAGTTGTAAGAGGCATGATTTTAAAAAATTTAATATAGAGCCTAGTTTCTCCTTATCATAGAACCCATAGTAATAACAGACTTTTATACTTCATTTGACATGCTAATTGTTGACTCTCTGGGAGTGAGTCATTTTGGGATTGTATCATTATTGGTGTTAATTATTTTAGACAGAAAAAAGATACAAAAATCTTTGTACCTCTTTTTTCTCTCTCTCCTCCTAGCTCATAAAATCATGTCCTAATGGGATTGTGGCAAATTTGGAAACTATGATTTCTTTAAATCAAAGAATTTCCTGAATCACGTACTCCACCTTTACTGTAAAATGCTTGCTCTCACCTCTGACAAGCTGGCAAATTTCAGAGAATAAACACTGGAATCCAGTGACTTGCTTTTCTCCAGTGGCTGGTCAGATTCCAACCTACTTTTGGAGCTTTAAGTCTGGACTTGAGTAAAGTGTCCATAGGCAGAACGTTGCAGACTCCTCTTCGCTGGAGGTGAAGCTGGTGCTCCCCTTTATAGTATAAGCAAACCATTGAAGGTCATCCAGTGTTATTCCTCATGGAAATTACTGCCATGTTCTGGGTTTAGTGTCCTTCAGAAGACTTTCTCTATCTAGCATGTTATTTGATTTCTGTGTCCTACTGTGACATGGCTAAACTGTTATGGTCCTTACTGTTATATTTTATTGTGTTAAACAGCAGACTGCTATGGGTTTTTTAATGACTTAAAGAAAGAGATATGCATTTCATGACTTTTAAAACCTGTCTTAATACTCCTTCTTCCAGTTACAATTCACCCACCCCCTTCCATTCTACATGTGTTTCCATTAATAGGCTGCAGATTTTTTAGGTGTCGTAAGTATGTAACCATGATAGGCACTTTCAGAGACATGTTAGCTTTTTCAGACACAAGGATGCAGTTTGGTGTCTGGGAACAGTAATTTAGTTTGACAAGCAGTTATAGAGTACCTAAAAGGCTAGAGTTTTAATCTACATGGAATTATCCCACAGACAGTGTTTGCTGCTATCCGAGCAGCACAAATGCATCAATTTTTTTCTACCTAAGTGTGAAGTCTGGAAGTGGGTGACATATTACTGATATTTTATCATGTGGTAACACTGTTGCTGAATTATGAGTGGTTGGAAGACCATGGTCTGTCTATTGGACTAAACTTCTCCCTGAACTTGGCCTGTCCCCAAAGTCCTACCTCCTCCCCAGTGGATAATCTTTCGTAAAGTTCTACACCCTCCTTATTTTCCTTGTCTTCGTGAATTCATCAGACCTGGCCACGCCATGTCCCAAAATGTGACCAGTATGTGAAGAATGGCAGGAAGTCATGCTTAGAGATTCCACAGTCCCCCAAGAGGTTCCATGATCAGGTACAGATCAGGGCACAAGGCCCCATCAACCCTTTCCATGCACCACAGTTTTCAGTACTTTGATGCCTTTTGATGTAGGCTCTGTTTTTTTGGAAAATCTTTTTTGGTTTAGTTCTGAGAAAATCATTAATACTTGGGTTAAGGTTGGGTCAGAGTTTAAGAGATCAGTATGTTTATTTGGGTTTTATATATTTATGGTTGGTTTTAGTTTCTGCTCTTAAACACCAGCAGCAAATTCTTGGGGTTTGTGAAGCATTGCGTCACTTTCTTTCTGTCTTCTTGTGACATGGTGTTTGGATAATGCAGTTAGAAATCAGACTGGGAATTAAAGTCTCTTTGTCACAACTGAGTGAGTTCTGACCTCAGGTGCAGTACCTTGCATCGTGTTATATATTTTTTGACTTCTCTGTTAATCAACGTGTTTGTTTATCAGTTTTCTCACAGGAGGGTAGTTAGAATTAATTAATCTTTAAAATGCAGGTAAGCAGTGTAACATTATTAGAACTGGTTTGTGTATGTCAAATGGATCGCTACATTTTGCATATTTAACTATCTTTTTTGGTCTGCATTCTCATTTGAAGAAACATTTAACTTTTTATAAGCAAGGGCACTATAATATACAATGCTACTAAGCCTTATTTTCAAGAATGTTTTCATACATGTCTTAGTATTAATTAGGGAGCAGTTCTTGTTTGACATGTTTACTTTGAATTCTTAATAGGTTTCCAAGTGGGGTAATGCAGTAAGTACCCAGAAAAACTAACAATTATCTAGTCTAAAGAGCTTTGGATTTCACTGTAAAATTAAAATTATGTGGAAATTGTGTTTTCATTCTACTCATATTAACCTCTTCTTATCCATATTAGCCGAAGGTTAACTTGTTCCTGCCATTTTTATGAAGTGAGAAGCAGGAACTTTGTCTTTTTATGAAAGGAAGCACGGGAGTGACAAGCAGTCATTAGAGATTGAAATTAAAAGTGACTGTGAGATTAAGTTATAACATAGCTTATTGTATAAGCCCAATTTGGACTTTTGTAAGTGCCGATATTAGGAAGGGTGAGCATAATTGCGTATATGAAATTTACATTCATTTTACCCTGATGCCAGTGCCTGTTGGGAGACAGGGCGCTGTGACTTTCTGGGAGGGAAATGAATCTCACAGGCGGGTGTCACTGCCCCCAGGCACCAGAGCTGAGGAAATCTGGGGTTTTTGTTGTTGTTGTTGTTTTTATATTTTCTTGGCTGGGCTGCACAGCATGTAGCATCTTAGCTCCCCGAGCAGGGATCGAACCCACGCCCCTTGCTTTTGAAGCGTGGAGTCCTAACCAGTGGACCACCAGGGAAGTCCCGAGGAGATCTGTTTTAAGTGTAGCTCAGAGACCAAGGGAGAGAATTCCTGTTGTTTTCTTTTTTTGTTTTCCTGGCTTCACCACTGTGTTCCCAAGTAGCTAACTTGTTTCTCTGACTCTCACAAGTGAACAATATGGCCAAAGGAAATATTATTAGTGTCTTCACAAAATGGCAGAGTGGAAAAGGATTGTTAGGTTTCCAGATGTCATTTCATAAGTATTCAGGGCAAGGGAGACCCTGAGAGGGGTGATTCGCTGGTTATCTGGATGGGAGAGTTGTCTCCAGTAATTGTAAGACTTTCAATAATGGTAAATTCTCCTAAGAATCTGAGGAAACAAAAATGGGAAATAACTCCTGTTTACTAGGTTTTTTAAAAGTTGATTGGAAACATTTTTAACCTCCCTAAAGAGTATAGGAGAACCTCAATCTTTTAAAACACTAGTTTCCAGTCAGTGGGGTGAACCTTTTGCTAGAATTCGTCCCATAATTTCTAAATGAGTGAACAGAAATAAGAAAGGTATTATACTATTTTATGCTGAATTAACCTCACTATATACTGCTAAAGATCTATCTCTAGAGACACATCATAAAAACTAAGCAGTTTTACCACCATGGCAGTATTAAAAAGTATTTCATATTTTATTATTAGGGTGTAAAATTACTAATCAAGGGTGGGAAATGACCAGGAGAAAATAGGAGAAAAAAAGAGTCATTGAAACATGCTGAAATATTACCAAGCTTTCATGAATGTATTTTCCCTCTCATCTTTTAGGGCCAGCACATTTTAAATAAAAGACAATCTGTTTAGAATAATAGACCATAATAAATAACTGTTGCAAATGAATGAATTCTGTTTTGTCTAGCAGGATCATCAAGGCAGAAGAGCTTCTCTAAACACATCACTGATTTCAATGAAAGCAAAACTTCTTTTAGGTTATGAACCCCTCCTATATTACAAAATTGCTTCCCCTCATGCCAACACAAACAGTACCACCCCAGAATTAGGGGATTATTATGTTGGTTCTAGAAGGAGGGTGTTGAATTGATGTCTAATTTTTAGTAAATCACATCAAAATTACTTCTGACTAAAGGAACAAATATAATCATATATTTGGTAAACCATAATCTGGAGAACATTCCAAAGGTCTTCGTCACCCTTCAACGTATCCTTAGAATGTACCTCAAGAATGCCTCCAGAGAGAGAGCTGGAAGTCAAGGCACTTGCATCGCATTTTGAGTTCCATCATGCTGTGTCTTATGTAGGCTTCTGAGACCCTCCAGTCTTTCATTTTCTTCTCCCCTTCTATTGTTCCTTTCTTCTACATGCCAAGAAGGCATTGGGAGATTTAGGTGACAAGGTTGGACCCTTTCCTTCTCATGAAAGGCAATATAGGCTCTGGAGTCAGACTACATACGTTCACATCTCAATTCGATCACTTATAATGTCTCAGTTTTCTCATTTGTAAAGTGGGAATAATGTTTCTCTCATGGAGGGATTAAATAAATTAATATGTATAAAGGATTTAGAACAGCGCTTGAAAAGAAATGCTATTATTATTAAGTGATTACTACTGTCTTTTTATTTATTTATTATTATTTTTAATTGGAGTAAAATTGCTTTACAATGTTGTGTTAGTTTCTGCTGTACAATGAAGTGAATCAGCTATATGTACACCTATATCCCCTCCCTCTTGGACCTCCCTCCCACCCACCCCCCCATCCCACCCATCTAGGTTGTCACAAGTGTCAGTGCAAAGGCTGCATCCACTGAGCTTTCCTGGTTCTCCTAGGCAGAGTGTTGTACTTTGTGTATAATCCCAGTAGAGCAGTTTGTTTTTTAACAGTTTATTTCCATGTGTATTTCCTCACTAGACAATAAATCCCTTGAGGTAGGGATTGGAGGATGGTGTTTTGTTGGTGTATTCCTAACACTAGCACAGTTTCCAGGCATTCATTAGGCATCCAGTGTTTATGAATGAATGAATACATGGATGGATGAATGAATGCATGTTTCACTTGTTGTCTCCCAATATCCATTCTCTACTTGTTTCTTTAGAAATAGAGTCTCCAAATTTTAGCAGAGCATATGGCTGTCCAGCTAATGACCACATTTCCCAGCCTCCCTTTCAGGCAAGGTGTGGCCATGTGATTATATTCTGGCCGATGGGATGTACATGGAAGTG
Source organism: Balaenoptera ricei (assembly GCF_028023285.1). NCBI lineage: Eukaryota > Metazoa > Chordata > Mammalia > Artiodactyla > Balaenopteridae > Balaenoptera > Balaenoptera ricei. The sequence continues at coordinate 63,681,593 of NC_082645.1, read as the reverse complement.
TGGTGTTCCGTTTATGGGTTATGCCCTTAAAGAAAAGAGACACGTCCTCCATTTTCCCTTTTCCTCCTGCCAGTGGCTAGAAGGTGGATGTGATGGTGACATCTGAAATAGCTGTCTTAGACCATGAGATGGATGGCACTTTTTGAGGATGGCAGAGCGACAAGATCTAATAATTCATATGTTCTTAATGATGTGGAGCTGCTATACCAGCCCCGCACAGCTTGTATTCAAATATCTCTCTTGTTTGGAGCACTGTTTTGCTGTTGATGTTTGTTTTGGTGGTAGGTGGGTCTTTGTTTCACCAGCTTAGTCTGCCCACAGAGCTACATTTATTGAATCTCCGCCCTTTGATAGATATGTTTCTAATGCAGATAACATTGATAAAAAATAGATAAGAGTCATACAGAGTGAAGTAAGTCAGAAAGAGAAAAACAAATACAGTATGCTAACACATATATATGGAATCTAAGGAAAAAAAAAAAAAAGCCATGAAGAACCTAGTGGCAAGACGGGAATAAAGACACAGACCTACTAGAGAATGGACTTGAGGATATGGGGAGGGGGAGGGGTGAGATGTGACAGGGTGAGAGAGTGTCATGGACATATATACACTACCAAATGTAAAATAGATAGCTAGTGGGAAGCAGCCGCATAGCACAGGGAGATCAGCTCGGTGCTTTGTGACCACCTAGAGGGGTGGGATGGGGAGGGTGGGAGGGAGGGAGATGCAAGAGGGAAGAGATATGGGAACATATGTATATGTATAACTGATTCACTTTGTTATAAAGCAGAAACTAAAACACCATTGTAAAGCAATTATACTTCAATAAAAATGTTTAAAAAAAAATAGATAAGAATTAGCTTATCACAGCTGATTAGAATTGAGCAAGTGTGTGAATTAAATATAGCAACAAAGGCTTTGGTTTAACTATTTGAAGAAAACATTTAAACCTTATTGTCCATCTATTCCCAGTTGTCTAATGGTTGCTCTGACTGGTGATGGGGGAAGAGGGATGAAAGATTACACAAAACTCTGGGTTACAGGACTGAGGCCAGGGAGCAGTACTTATCCTAGGAAGTGTTTCTATTCAGACCTCATTTGGATGGGCAGGAGGGACAGAGTTTTCCCAGGAAATTCCCATCATCTCAACAAAACAGCCTTCCTCCCTACCCGGTACCCTGTGGGCGAGCACTGTGCTTGCCTGGTGACAGGGTCAACAGGGAAAGGGTAGAACCCTCTTTTGATCTCCTCTTCTATTTGTCATGAACTCCTTTTTGACTTTCTAAGCACGAGCTACTAAACAGAGAGCTGCTTGGGTCTCTGGATCAGGGATTTGGACTTGATGTGTGGCGTGAGGTAACCAGTTTTCTAATGTCAACAAAGATTTGCCAAGAAATTTACCAAGATGCTGTTCCACAGATTTTCATTGTAAAGGAAAATCATTCTGGGGAAAATTAAAAAGGGTAGTAACAGCTTGATGGTCATTTTGAGAAAGTACAGAAAATAGTGATGAAACATGAATATTCAGATCCACATAGACAACAGTTTTGAAACTTTTTATTAATATACAACATACACATAAGAAAGTGAATAGACCATAAGTGTACAGCCTTATATACTCTTATGTACATAATTTTTAATTTTTAGGAGCCATACACACCCATGTTTACTAGAACACAAATCAAAAATGTGCAGCATACATTTTAAAAATCTGGAGCTTCATGGTAAAATGCTGAAATACAGATGATAATATTTCTCATGAATATGGAGATATACCATGTTCTTGGATTGGAAGAATCAATATTGTGAAAATGACTATACTACCCAAAGCAATCTACAGATTCAATGCAATCCCTATCAAATTACCAATGGCATTTTTTACAGAACTAGAACAAAAAATCTTAAAATTTGTATGGAGACACAAAAGACCCCGAATAGCCAAAGCAGTCTTGAGGGAAAAAAACGGAGCTGGAGGAATCAGACTCCCTGACTTCAGACTATACTACAAAGCTCCAGCAATCAAGACAATATGGTACTGGCACAAAAACAGAAACAGATCAATGGAACAAGATAGAAAGCCCAGAGGTAAACCCACCCACTATGGTCAACTAATCTATGACAAAGGAGGCAAGGATACACAATGGAGAAAAGACAGTCTCTTCAGTAAGTGGTGCTGGGAAAACTGGACAGCTACATGTAAAAGAATGAAATTAGAACACTCCCTAACACCATACACAAAAATAAACTCAAAATGGATTTGAGACCTAAATGTAAGACCGGACACTATAAAACTCTTAGAGGAAAACATAGGAAGAACACTCTTTGACATAAATCACAGCATGATCTTTTTTGATCCACCTCCTAGAGTAACGGAAATAAAAACAAAAATAAACAAATGGGACCTAATGAAACTTCAAAACTTTTGCACAGCAAAGGAAACCATAAACAAGATGAAAAGACAACCCTCAGAATGGGAGAAAATATTTGCAAACGAATCAATGGACAAAGGATTAATCTCCAAAATATATAAACAGCTCATGCAGCTCAATATCAAAAAAACAAACAACCCAATCCAAAAATGGGCAGAAGACCTAAATAGACATTTCTCCAAAGAAGACATTCAGATGGCCAAGAAGCACATGAAAAGATGCTCAACATCACTAATGATTAGAGAAATGCAAATCAAAGCTACAATGAGGTATCACCTCACACCAGTTAGAATGGGCATCATCAGAAAACCTACAAACAACAAATGCTGGAGAGGGTGTGGAGAAAAGGGAACCCTCTTGCACTGTTGGTGGGAATGTAAATTGGTACAGCCACTATGGAGAACAGTATGGAGGTTCCTTAAAGAACTAAAAACAGAATTACCACATGACCCAGCAATCCCACTACTGGGCATATACCCAGAGAAAACCATAATTCAAAAAGACACATTCATCCCAATGTTCATTGCAACACTGTTTACAATAGCCAGGTCATGGAAGCAACCTAAATGCCCATTGACAGACGAATGGATAAAGAAGATGTGGTACATATATACAATGGAATATTACTCAGCCATAAAAAGGAATGAAATTGGGTCACTTGTAGAGACGTGGATGGATCTAGAGACTGTCATACAGAGTGAAGTAAGTCAGAAAAAGAAAAACAAATATTGTATATTAATGCATATATGTGGAACCTAGAAAAATGGTACAGATGAACCAGTTTGCAGGGCAGAAATTGAGACACAGATGCAGAGAACAAACGTATGGACACCAAGGGAGGAAAGTGGCGTGGGGTGGGGGGTTGGTGGTGGTGTGATGAATTGGGCGATTGGGATTGACATGTATACACTGATGTGTATTAAATTGATGACTAATAAGAATCTGCTGTATAAAAAAATAAATAAAATAAAATTCAAAAAAAAATACTTCTCATGAATACGAAAACGTTTTCTCCAGAGTTCCTATAATTTTACATTTGTAAGTTGGAAATAGGAGGAACTCGTGTTTTTAGATGCCTAAATTTTTTAGCTCAATTTTTGTATATGTAGATAATGGGAATTCAGGGCAATTTATCTCAGCCTCCTCAGCAACCATCTCCTTGTCAGTTCCACATATGCTCCATTTGTCTTCAGTGCTACTCTCATCCTTAAGCTCTTGAGGCCTCAGTTTTCACAGCTGTAGACTGGGAACAATAGCTCTACACAGGATTGTGCTGATCAAGTGAGATAATGTATAGAAGGAGGTTCACATGACATTTGCATGTAGGAAGACATCAATAAATGGTGTTTTGTTATTATTATTATCAATGCCAATATCAACTGATGCTGGATTTAGAGGACCTACAGAAACAGCCGCATAATTGTATTGAACTATATAATATTCTTTCTCAGGTGGATGGGCTAAGCCTGAAGTGAGATTGCCAGATTTATGTCCTTTCTAGATGAAATGTGGATCCTCTAGCAACAGGAGGTAAGAGATATATGGTTTACACGTGGACTTCTGGTTATGACTCTTTTTAACTGATGAGTTATCATGTTGGAATTGGTGTAACTCTGAAGAGAATATTTCCAAACGGTCTTCAAGGAATGTCATGTAGCATTTATTAGAGTCACTCCAACAGGGACACTTCCCACTTGCTTTGATTTAGTGACATTACTGCTGGTTAAAAGCCTTAGGTAAGGCCACACACAGTGGCTGGCGATTTGGATAATTAGAAGGAATGGCAGAGGCCTGTCTCTTTACAAGGAAGTTAGCAGTGACATGCAATTAAAGCAAACCACGGAGGGATGCCGGGTAGCTCTAAGGATTATAGTGGATCGAGTGGAATCAAGCCATACTTACAGATTTCCCTCTCCCACAAAGGATTTCTGCTTGCTTATTTTTAAAATATATTCCGGAGATAACTATGCTGTTTCACACAAGCAGAACAAAACGAACAATATAACTCACTGCATGGTAATTTTCCTCATAATTTTGTGGACTGCAATGGCCAGTTGGTGAAGCTGTTTGTCCATTGGAATCTTGATAAGGCATCTGAACCTTGAGTGTCATACATTTATTGGGGTGGTGTTTTCTGCTTGAAAAGATGCTTTCATATCTGTTACCTATTATGATGCCCACAACTGTATGAAGTGAGGTGAGGAGTTGCTATGATGTCCATTTCAAACATAAAGAAATGGAAACTGAGCTCTGAGAAGGGATTTGCCACAGTTCGTTTATGGGAAAGGAGAGTAAAACACCAGTCATGTGACTCACAGTGCAGTACTCTTTCCAACACATGGAACTGTCTTCTCCAGCATAAATGTGCATTCTTGCTTTCTTAGCTTTTCCAGGGTACAGTTTTCTTTCTTTCTCCTCCTGAGCCCCTGCAGTGGTCATGAGTGCCTTAGAGAATGAGCTGAAAGCTCTAGACCTTGTCCTCAGAAAAATGCACACACATGCACACACGTAAAAAATTGTATCACCTTCAGACCACCTCCTTCTAAAATCTGTGTGGGCAGCAGTATAGGGTTTGTGGAAAATACTAGTCTGAGCTTGTTGGGGCACGTGCCTTCTGAGGGGGAAAAGATGCACCACGAAGGTTTGTTCGGCCTTAATGGCACTGGGTGTCGCTCAGCTCACATCAGCTTGGTTCAAACCTCACAGCAACCTTCAAAGGTGAATATTATTGGGCCCATTTTATAGATGAGGACACTATGAACACTTTACTGGAATTTGAAGCCAGAGGGAAACTTTTCACCACAGTGCTGCATAGCCTCCCAAAGTGGTGACAGTCTGTTGGTGATGAGCTATTCTCCTAGTGGTTGGCCCATGCTTGTGTGTAATGGTATGACTGCGAAGGGGGAAAGGAGGTTTCTAGAAGCCTTTCAGCAGCAAGAGTTCCTTGGGGAAATTCTTTTCTTGAGGGTGACAGGTTGGAACTCTTACCAGGGGTAGAAATGTGAAGTGTGAAAGAAGTGTTGAGATACAGGGATAGAAAAGAACAGGGTGGCATCCACGGGGTGGTCTGTTTCTCTTGGGATGTATGTTGGATATCCAGCTGTTGTATTAATTTTTATAGATTCCATGCTACATTCTTGCTAACTTGGCAAATGATTCACGAAGTTACTGTAATGGGGTGAGTAAACTCGTGGGTAGAGCTGGGGCTGGGAGAAAGGAAAAGGCAAATCCCTACAGTTGGGGTTTCCTGAGCCATAAATAATGGCCATGTTGCCATTCCCAGCAATATGCTTCTGTCATTAATTAACTTTTATGGAAAGCTATGGTGTTCATGACTTTGGCCTCTCCTCACTCTTGATCTATGTGGTGTTATGTGGTGTAGACAGCAGTGCTCACAGGTGGGATTTGTCTGACAGGGGAATCTGAATTAGCTGATGTGAAATGCCCACTAATATATGGTATGGCCCCGCAGAGGGCGACTGTGTGGGGAGAAAGCAACCATGACACACTCCCTGTTCCTGCCGATTGTTTTTCCAGCGCCTACACATGTGATCAGAATATCCTGTTCTCTGTTAGGTTAAACTTTAAGTGTGAGATTTTTTTGGTGTTGTTAGAGAATGCTGAGCTGTCGCACTAGGATTTGGTGGTGTGGTGCTCTATGCTTGAGACACGAACAATAAAGGTGGAAAGTTCCTAGAGACACAGAACAGCTCCCATCCATCAGAACCAAACGGGGCGATCCCAGGCCAGCCTTTTGAGATGCCCCACGCTAGTGTTGACATCACGCCAGAAAATTATCCCTCACCTTTAACCTGAAGTCTTCCTGCTTGGTTTCCAGAACAGTTGTTTTTAAACATTAGCATACGTCAGAATCGCCTGGAGGACTAGTTACAACACAGATTGCTGGGCCTCACCTTCGGAGTTCCTCTTTTTTCTCTAGCTTAATTGAGATATTATTGACATACAACACATGTAAGCTTAAGGTGTACAGTATGATAATTATATACATGTAATTATTGCAAAATGATAACCACTATAAGGTTAGTTAACACCTCTACTATCTCACATAATTATGATTTTTTTGTTTGTGGTGATATTTAACATCAACTCTCTTAATTTTCAAGTTTATAATACAGTATTGTTAATTATAATCACCATAATATGCACTAGAGCCCGATCTTACTCCTATAGTTTGGACCTTATAGCCTATAACCAACATCTCCCCATTTCCCCCACCCCCAGCCCCTGGCAACCACCATTCTACTCTCTATTTCTATTAGTTTGGCTTTTCTTAGATTCCACATATAAGTAAGAACATAGAGTATTGGCCTTACTTTGTCTTATTTTGCTTAGCATAATAAGTTTTATTCATGTTGTTACAAAAGGCAGGCTTGCTTTCTTCTTTATGGCTGGATAATATTCCATTTTGTGCATGTGTGTGTGTGTGTGTGTGTGTGTGTGTGGTGTGTGTGTATATATACACACCATATCTCTAGAGTTTATTTTTTTTACATGGTCTTCTATGCAGTTTTTTTTTTCTCCTTTTTATTTTTATTTATTTATTTAACATCTTTATTGGAGTATAATTGCTATACAATGGTGGGTTAGTTCTGCTTTATAACAAAGTGAATCAGCTATACATACACATATATCCCCATATCTCCTCCCGCTTGCATCTCCCTCCGACCCTCCCTATCCCACCCCTCTAGGTGGTCACAAAGCACCGAGCTGATCTTGGTGCTGAGCTATGTGGCTGCTTCCCACTAGCTATCTATTTTACATTTGGTAGTATATATAAGTCCATGCCACTCTCTCACTTCGTCCCAGCTTACCCTTCCCCCTCCCCATATCCTCAAGTCCATTCTCTACGTCTCCATCTTTATTCCTGTCCTGCCCCTAGGTTCTTCAGAACCAATTTTTTTAGATTCCATATATATGTGTCAGCATACAGTATTTATTTTTCTACTTCTGACTTACTTCACTCTGTATGACAGACACTAGGTTCATCCACCTCACTACAAATAACTCAATTTCGTTTCTTTTAATGGCTGAGCAATATTCCATTGTATATATGTGCCACATCTTCTTTATCCATTCAGCTGTCGATGGACACTTAGGTTGCTTCCATGTCCTGGCTAGTGTAAATAGTGCTGCAGTGAACATTGTGGTACATGACTCTTTTTGAATTATGGTTTTCTCAGGGTATATGCCCAGTAGTGGGATTGCTGGGTTGTATGGTAGTTCTATTTTTAGATTTTTAAGGAACCTCCATACTGTTCTCCGTAGTGGATGTATCAATATACATTCCCACCAACGGTGTAAGAGGGTTCCCTTTTCTGCACACCCTCTCCGGCATTTATTGTTTGCAGATTTTTTGATGATGGCCATTCTAACAGCTGTGAGGTGATACCTCATTGTAGTTTTGATTTGCATTTCTCTAATGATTAGTGATGTTGAGCATTCTTTCATGTGTTTGTTGGGAATCTGTATATCTTCTTTGGAGAAATGTCTATTTAGGTCTTCTGGCCATTTTTGGATTGGGTTGTTTGTTTTTTGGATGTTGAGCTGCATGAGCTGCTTGTAAATTTTGGAGATTAATCCTTTGTCAGTTGCTTCATTTGCAAATATTTTCTCCCATTCTGAGGGTTGTCTTTTTGTCTTGTTTATGGTTTCCTTAGCCGTGCAAAGGCTTTTAAGTTTCATTAGGTCCCATTTGTTTATTTTTTTTTTTATTTCCATTTCTCTAGGAGGTGGGTCAAAAAGGATCTTGCTGTGATGTATGTCATAGAGTGTTCTGCCTATGTTTTCCTCTAAGAGTTTTATTGTGTTACATTTAGGTCTTTAATCCATTTTGAGTTTATTTTTGTGTATGGTATTAGGGACTCTTCTAATTTCACTCTTTTACATGTAGCTGTCCAGTTTTCCCAGCACCACTTATCGAAGAGGCTGTCTTTTCTCCATTGCATACTCTTGCCTTCTTTATCAAAAATAAGGTGACCATATGTGAGTGGGTTTATCTCTGGGCTTTCTAGCCTGTTCCATTGATGTATGTTTCTGTTTTTGTGCCGGTACCACACTGTCTTGATTACTGTAGCTTTGTAGCATAGTCTGAAGTCTGGGAGCCTGATTCCTCCATCTCTGTTTTTCTTTCTCAAGATTGCTTTTGCTATTCGGGGTCTTCTGTGTTTCCATACAAATTGTGAAATTTTTTGTTCTAGTTCTGTGAAAGATGCCATTGGTAGTTTGATAGGGATTGCATTGAATCTGTAGATTGCTTTGGGTAGTATAGTCATTTTCACAATGTTGATTCTTGCAGTCCAAGAACATGGTATATCTCTCCATCTGCTTGTATCATCTTTAATTTCTTTCATCAGTGTCTTATAGTTTTCTGCATACAAGTCTTTTGTCTCCTTAGGTAAGTATTTTATTGTTTTTGTTGCAATGGTAAATGGGAGTGTTTCCTTAATTACCCTTTCAGATTTTTCATCAGTAGTGTATAGGAATGAAACAGATTTCTGTGCATTAATTTTGTATTCTGCTACTTTACCAAATTCATTGATTAGCTCTAGTAGTTTTCTCATAGCATCTTTAGAATTCTCTATGTATAGTATCATGTCATCTGCAAACAGTGACAGTTTTCTTCTTTTCCGATTCGTGTTCCTTTTATATTTCTTTTTCTTCCCTGATGGCTGTGGCTAAAACTTCCAAAACTATGTTGAATAACAATGGCGAGGGTAGGCAACCTTGTCTTGTTCCTGATCTTAGTGGAAATGGTTTCAGTTTTTCACCACTGAGAACGATGTCGGCTGTAAGTTTGTCATATATGGCCTATATTATGGTGAGGTAAGTTCCCTCTATGCCTACTTTCTGGAGAGTTTTTATCATAAATGAGTGTTGAACTTTGTCGGAAGCTTTTTCTGCATCTATTGAGATGATCATATGGTTTTTCTCCTTCAATTTGTTAATATGGTGTATCACATTGGTTGATTTCATTTACTGAAGAATCCTTGCATTCCTGGGATAAACCCCACTTGATCATGTTGTATGATCCTTTTAATGTGCTGTTGGATTCTGTTTGCATCTATGTTCATCGGTGATATTGGCATGTAGTTTTCTTTGTTTGTGACATCTTTGTCTGGTTTTGGTATCAGGGTGATTGATGGTGGCCTCGTAGAATGAGTTTGGGAGTGTTCCTCCCTCTGCTATATTTTGGAAGAGTTTGAGAAGGATAGGTGTTAGCTCTTCTCTAAATGTTTGATAGAATTCGCCTGTGAAGCCATCTGGTCCTGGGCTTTTGTTTGTTGGAAGACTTTTAATCACAGTCTCAATTTCAGGGCTTATTATTGTCCGTTTATATTTTCTATTTCTTCCTGGTTCAGTCTTGGGACGTTGTGCTTTTCTAAGAATTTGTCCATTTCTTCCAGGTTGTCTATTTTATTGGCATAGAGATGCTCGCAGTAATCTCTCATGATCCTTTGTATTTCTGCCGTGTCAGTTGTTACTTCTCCTTTTTCATTTCTAATTCTGTTAATTTGAGCCTTCTTCCTTTTTTTCTTGATGAGTCTGGCTAATGGTTTATCAATTTTGTTTATCTTCTCAAAGAACCAGCTTTTAGTTTTATTGATCTTTGCTATTGTTTCCTTCATTTCTTTTTCATTTATTTCTGATTTGATCTTTATGATTTCTATCCTTCTGCTAACTTTGGGTTTTTTTTTGTTCTTTCTCTGATTGCTTTAGGTGTAAATTTAGGTTGTTTATTTGAGACGTTTCTTGTTTCTTGAGGTAGGATTGTATTTCTATAAAGTTTCCTCTTAGAACTGCTTTGGTGCATTACATAGGTTTTGGGTCATCATGTTTTCATTTTCATTTGTTTCTAGTTATTTTTTGATTTCCTCTTTGATATCTTCAGTGATCTCTTGGTTATTAAGTAGTGTATTGTTTAGCCTCCATGTGTTTGTATTTTTTACAGATTTTTTCCTGTGATTGATATCTAGTCACATAGCATTGTGGTCAGAAAAGATGCTTGATACAATTTCAATTTTCTTAAATTTACCAAGGCTTGATTTGTGACCCAGGATATGATCTATCCTGGAGAATATTCCACGAGCACTTGAGAGGAAAGTGTATTCTGTTGTTTTTGGATGGAATGTGCTATAAATATCAATTAAGTCCATCTTCTTTAATGTATCATTTAAAGCTTGTGTTCCCTTTCTATTTTCATTTTGGATGATCTGTCTATTGGTGAAAGTGGGGTGTTAAGGTCCCCTACTATGACTGTGTTACTGTCGATTTCCCCTTTTATGCTTGTTAGCATTTGCCTGATGTATTGAGGTGCTCCTGTGTTGGGTGCATAAATATTTACAATTGTTGTATCTTCTTCTTGGATTGATCCTTTAATCATTATGTAGTGTCCTTTTGTCTCTTGTAATAGTCTTTATTTTAAAGTCTAATTTGTCTGATATGAGAATTGCTACTCCAGCTTTCTTTTAATTTCTATTTGCATGGAATATCTTTTTCCGTTTCCTCACTTTCAGTATGTGTGTATGTGTCCATAGGCCTGAAGTGGCTCTCTTAAAGACAGCATAGGGCTTCCCTGGTGGTGCAGTGGGTGAGGGCCTGCCTGCTAATGCAGGGGACACGGGTTCGAGCCGTGGTCTGGGAAGATCCCACATGCCGTGGAGTGGCTGGGCCCATGAGCCACTATTGCTGAGCCTGCGCGTCTGGAGCCTGTGCTCCACAACGAGAGGCCGTGATGGTGAGAGGCCCGCGCACCGCGATGAAGAGTGGCCCCCGCTTGTCACAACTGGAGAAAGCCCTCGCACAGAAACGAAGACCCAACACAGCCATAAATAAATAAATTAAAAAAAAAAAAAAAAAAAAGACAGCATATATACGGGTCTTGTTTATGTATCCATTCAGCCAGTCTATGTCTTTCGGTAGAAGCGTTTAATCCATTTACATTTAAGATAATTATCGATATCTATGTTCCTATTACCATTTTCTTAATTGTTTTGGGTTTGTTATTGTAGGTCTTCTCCTTCTCTTGTGTTTCCTGCCTGGAGAAGTTCCTTTAGCATTTGTTGTAAAGCTGGTTTGGTGGTGCTGAATTTTCTTAGCTTTGGCTCGTCTGTAAAGGTTTTAATTTCTCCATCAAATCTGAATGAGATCCTTGCCAGGTAGAGTAATCTTGGTTGTAGATTTTTCCATTTCATCACTTTAAATATGTCCTGCCACTCCCTTCTGGCTTGCAGAGTTTCTGCTGAAAGATCAGCTGTTAACCTTATGGGGATTCCTTTGTATGTTAATTGTTGCTTTTCCCTTGCTGCTTTCAATATTTTTTCTTTGTATTTAATTTTTGATAGTTTGATTAATATGTGTCTTGGCGTGTTTCTCCTTGGATTTATCCTGTATGGGACTCTCTGCACTTCCTGGACTTGATTGACTATTTCCTTTCCCATATTAGGGAAATTTTCAACTATAATTTCTTCAAATATTTTCTCAGTCCCTTTCTTTTTCTGTTCTTCTTCTGGGACCCCGATAATTCAAATGTTGGTGCATTTAATGTTGTCCCAGAGGTCTCTGAGACTGTCCTCAATTCTTTTCATTCTTTTTTGTTTATTCTGCTCTGCAGTAGTTATTTCCACCATTTTATCTTCCAGGTCACTTCTCCGTTCTTTTCCTCAGTTATTCTGCTATTGATTCCTTCTAGAGAATTTTTAATTTCATTTATTGCGTTGTTCATCACTGTTTGTTTGCTCTTTAGTTCTTTTAGGTCCATATTAAACATTTCTTGTATTTTCTCCATTCTATTTCCAAGATTTTGAATCATCTGTACTATCATTACTCTGAATTCTTTTTCAGGTAGACTGCCTATTTCCTCTTCATTTGTTTGGCCTGGTGGGTGTTTACCTTGCTCCTTTATCTGCTGTGTGTTTCTCTGTCTTCTCATTTTGCTTAACTTACTGTGTTTGGGGTCTCCTTTTTGCAGGCTGCATGTTCGTAGTTCCCGTTGTTTTTGGTGTCTGTCCCCAGTGGGTGAGGTTGGTTTAGTGGGTTGTGTAGGTTTCCTGGTGGAGGGGACTGGTGCCTGTGTTCTGGTGGATGAGGCTGGATCTTGTCTTTCTGGTGGGCAGGACTGCATCCGGTGGTGTGTTTTGGGGTGTCTGTGACCTTATTATGATTTTAGGCAGCCTCTCTGCTAATGGGTGGGATTGTGTTCCTGTCTTGCTAGTTGTTTGACATAGGGAGTCCAGCACTGTAGCTTGCTGCTTGTTGAATGGAGCTGGGTCTTATTGTTGAGATGGATATCTCTGGGAGAGCTTTTGTCATTTGATATTACATGGAGCTGGGAGTTCTCTGGTGGTCCAGTGTCCTGAACTCGGCTCTCCCACCTCAGAGGCACAGGCCTGACACCTGCTGGAGCACCAAGGCCCTGTCAGCCACACGGCTTTTGGGAAGTCTGAGGTCTTCTGCCCGCAGTCAGTAGGTGTTCTGTTGGAGTTGTTCCACATGTAAATGTATTTCTGATGTATTAGTGAGGAGGAAGGTGATCTCCAGGTCTTACTCCTCCACCATCTTGAAGGTCTCTCTCTAGAGTTTTTGATTTGTCTAGAGTCGGGCCTGAGAATTTACATTGTAACAAGGTCCCAAGTGCTGCTGCTGCTGCTGTTTCAGGGACCAAGTTTTGAAAAGCATTGCTCTAGACTATGATTATGAGGATAACAGGTAAAAGCATGGGTTTTGGAGTCAGAAAGCCCTGGATTCAAATCCTGCTCTATCACTGTGAAATTAGGAAAAGTTGCCAAGCCTAGGCGTCCTTATCTGTAGAAAGCGCATTGCAAACATCTGGTTTGGTTTAATTTGATTGGGTAAGGATTAAATGAGATAATCTATGTAACTTGCTTAGCACAGTGTCAGGCACATGGAAGTGACTTCGCAGATGTGAACTTGTGGTATTGATAGTGTGCCTCTTAGAGGTAGGGTCACCAGAACTGCTGGCCCAAATGTTAAGGCAGAGACATCTATTTAGGGCAGTCTCTTTGAAAGTTAAGAAAGTCAGAGAAAATGTAGATGTGAAGAATCGTAAAACAGAGAACATGGGACCATATTCTGTAAGACTTTCTGATATGCTACCAAAAGAAAAAACAAGAGATCTATTTTGCATCAAATAGTGAGAGAGTCACCCTCCAAAAGGTGAAGTTTAAAAAAGAGGGTAGAAATGGAAATCCTGAACTGGACATTAGGACTATTTGTATTTAACATGTAATTCCCAACAAGTATATGGAGAGTGGAGTTTTTTCCACAATGGGCTTTGGAAGTGAAGGGATGAAGAACATGTAAATGAGGGAAAGCAGGATACAGTACAAGGCACAGCACTGTATATGAGCTTATTTATTTGCAAAGATAGTACATGCCTGGGCCAGTTATAAAGCAAGTAATGTTTGTCATCCTGGGACCAGACATCTCCTGTCTTCATCTTCATCTTACTTCTGGCTCTCCATGTGCTCTTTACTCAGTGGTGTGTATTGTAGCTTTCTATCTCCTTCTCAAGCTGCACCACACCAGCAAAATAATTCCCAAGGAAGAATTTACAAAAATTATTTGTTAGTATAGTGTAAAATTATGTCCTAAACTATGAGCATCCCTAGAGTAGCATCTCCTAAGCTGTGTTTCTTGGAACAGTGAATAGGTGGTCTGTGGAAAAGCATTCTTGATGTAACATGTATTTGCATATTAAAGGACTGAGAAGTCCTGAAGTTAAAAAAAAAAGCTATGTGATTTGATTAAATCATCCTTTTAAAATATTTTCAATATGTTTCTATTATGGGCATGTATTACTCTTATAATAAAATATGAATCAAATTACGTTAGAATAAAAAAGAATACAGTCTAAGCCACCAAATGTAGCTTCCAGCCTTCTTTCCTCTCTACCTGTTACGGATTATTTGTGTCCCCCCCAAATCCATATATTGAAGCCCCAACCCCCAACCCCCATCTGGAGACTTTGGGAGGTAATTAAGTTAAGAGGGGATCATGAGCTTGGGATCCTTATGATGGGATTAGTGTCATTCTCAGAAGAACAAGAGAGACCAGAGTTTTTTCTTTCTCTGACATGTGAGGATACAGCAAGAAGGCTGCCATCTACAAATGAGGGAGCAGGCCCTCACCAGATGTTAAATCTGCTGGCACCTTGATCTCAGACCTCCCAGCCTCCAGAAAGTGAGAAATAAATATTTATGGTTTAGCCATCCAGTCTTTGGCATTATGTTACAGTAGCTCGAACTTACTAAAACACTACTCTTCCCTCACTTCTGTGGAAGAACTAAGGATGGCATGATGCCAGAATCTAAAATAACACGTTCTTCATAAAATGCCCTTTTTGAAGGATAACTGAATGTAGATAGTTTGTATAATTGTTGAATGCCTCAAATATTTGCCATATGGAAAACCTCCTTCATCCCAATTAAAGCCATGAATCCACAGTCACCCTGAGCAATTAATTGTTCAACCTACTTAGTCTAAATTGGGTCAATCAAATCATGGGACATAAGAACTTACGGTGGCAGGAGAACCACAGAATCAGGGAACTATATTCAACTTCACTCTTCTAAGCTTGAGCACAGGCACATGGTCATGGACATCAGTGCTACATTTGTAGGCAACAACTCAGCGAGCAGTCTTTTCCTGAGAAAGGAGATCTTCTCCCAAGATTGGGTTCAGTACAGACTGTAAGGGCCTAACCTCATATCCTTTGGAAATCTCAACTTCACTCCTGGGAAGTGTTTAAAACTTCATTTGGGGTGTGGTTGTTCTATAGGTCACATTCTTCTTGGGGAGAGAGCATTTGAGGTCTCTGGTATTTTGAGGATAATCAGGGGCCTAGCACTATCAGGTGAGATGCCTTTGGAAAGAAACTGAAGTGTGTGTTAAAATTAGGTTAGAAAGCAATACATGTTTGACATTCTAGAAAGCAACTTCAGGATGTTGAGTCCAACAGTGTGGCACAGTTTTTCCAGTAGGCAGTGGAGAAGTTCAACAAGGCTTGTCTCTCTTTGGTGGAAATGACATGTAATCCTAATTGGGTAAGTATCACCCAGGCCAGCAAAGTTGATTAGACTTCTGTCTCAAGTGGGCATTGAGGTCATGATCACACTTTGATCTTGTGGAGGGGTGCCACCTGCAAGCAACAATAGGCCATTTGGGCTTTCCTGAGCAGAGGTCTTCGGGCAAAACTCAAGGGAATGTGGACACAGGAGTTACTGTGCTGACCTGTCCAGAACGCCTGTGAATTAATGACAAAAATTGTTAATTTTGGTAAAAATAAATTTCTTACTGGAAAAAAATTGACTTGTTTCTTAAGCAATTTGGGAATTGAATTAAAAACTCAATATTCTTAATTTTTAAGCAGTCAATTCATTAGTATTAAACTGCCAAATATCTCTTACTGGAAAGGACCACAAAGGAGATGAAATGAAACACACTGTAAGTAATTGTACCTGTAAAAGGAAACATTAAGAACAACTGCAGGGCCTACCCCTTGCACCTGGCTCACAGTGGCAATGGAATTTGGTACTTGGCAAAGTGTGTACTGGGCTCTCCCATGTGGTTGTGCTTGAAGCATGTCTTGGTGGAGTGTGCTCTCTCTCATTCCTCATGGCAAACTGTCCTAGTGAGAGGAAGCTCCAGAATTCATGCATAAGACATGTCATGGTAGTAATAATAGCACTTACTGATATTTACATTTATATGTCTGGTCTTTTCTTAATCTATTTCTCAGAAAGAAAACTCTAATACTGGACTGTCTGGTTTAAAACCAGACACATGGCAACCATATTTACTAAAACGTCACTGGCTGCCAGGCAATGTGCTATTCGCATTCATGTGTATTATGTCTTATTAAACCCTTGTAATGGTTCGGTGAGTAAAGTATTTTATTCCTATTGTACAGATGAGGAAACTAGAGCTCTGAGAGGTTAACTAATTTGCTTAAAGTTACCCAGCTAGTTTCTAATAAGGTAATATGGTCTTGGAATGTGTAACCTCACATATCTTTATGTTCCTTTGATATTTGATATACTGAAATAATGGAAGATTTCCCTAAATCTGCCCTCAAGCTTTTCCTTGATTGATCTGTGAGTATGGAACACTTCAAAACTGAATAGTATCCTTGGGATCTCAGAAAGCATGATGTCTATGAAGTATTAGAAAAAGATCTGAAAAGTATCATCAATAATCAACTGTTGATAAACTTAAGTGAGGCCAAATTTTGCACACACACACAAACACACACACACAAATTCCCCCAACAAGCCATGAAAGACAAGAAGAATTACAGGCTTTGATAGTGACTGGTGTGGTCAGAAGTCACCTCAGGGTCTCAATATACCGTTAAGTTTCATTACCTACCCAACTGGGGTCACTTACTGGCTACTGGGTGTCTAGTTTGATTAGATTTTCAGACTCTTTATTATTTTCAAAATTTTCAAGGGATCTGGTGCAATGGATAGAACCAGATGGAGAGACACTGATGCCTCTTCCATCTTCCTAAGAAAATGCTCAGAAAAATCACATGGCAGTTTTCAGATTGTAGGCTCTTCTAATGGTGTGAATGCTTTAGGCTGTGATTCCTAGAGGGGTGAACGAATTTCTTCCCAAGAGAATTTTTACTCTGCCTTCCACTGATATGTTGGAACTTCCTGTAAGGGAGCATTTCACAACAAAACTTCCAGAACCATCAGCTGTATATTGGTACAGACTTGATGAATATGTCTTGGTTTAAATCTGGGACAACAAAAAGGACTTCTGAAATAATGTTGCAAAAAAAAAGTATCTTTATCCATTAACTGACTTATGGTTGCATCAGTATAGCCATTTCTATTTCTGAGTTAGCTAGAGGCATTTCCCCTTGGCCTTCTGAAAATTATACAACTCCTAGATTTTACTGACATAATGCCAGGTGGTGGGTACTGTTCCTCAACTTCATTTTAAAAGGTGTGAAGAGAGAGGACCTTCAATATGGCGGAGGAGTAAGACGTGGAGATCACCTTCCTCCCCACAAATACATCAAAAATACATCTACATGTGGAACAACTCATACAGAACACCTACTGAAGACTGGCAGAAGACTTCAGACTTCCCAAAAGCCGTGTGGCTGACAGGGTCTTGGTGCTCTGGCTGGCTGTGAGGCCTGAGCCTCTGAGGTGGGAGAGCTGAGTTCAGGACGTTGGACCACCAGAGACCTCCCAGCCCCACGTAATATCAATCAGTGAGAAGTCTCCCGGATGGCTCCATCTCAACACTAAGACCCAGCTGCACTCAACGACCTGCAAGCTATAGTGCTGGACATCCCATGGCAAACAACTAGCAAGACAGGAACACAATCCCACCCATTAGCAGAGAGGCTGCCTAAAATCATAATAAGTTCACAGACACCCCAAAGCACACCACTGCACACAGTCCTGCCCACTAGAAAGATAAGATCCAGCCTCATCCACTGGAACACAGGCACCAGTCCCCTCCACCAGGAAACCTACACAACCCACTGAACCAACCTTACACACTGGGGGCAGATGCCAAAAACAACAGGAACTATGAACCTGCAGCCTGCGAAAAGGAGACCCTGAACACAGTAAGTCAAGCAAAATGAGAAGACAGAGAAATACACAGCAGATAAAGGAGCAAGGTAAACACCCACCAGACCAAACAAATGAAGAGGAAATAGGCAGTCTACCTGAAAAAGAATTCAGAGTAATGATAGTAAAGATGATCCAAAATCTTGGAAATAGAATGGAAAAAATACAAGAAATGTTTAATACAGACCTAGAAGAACTAAAGAGCAAATAAACAGTGATGAACAACACAATAAACGAAATTAGAAATTCTCTAGAAGGAATCAATAGCAGAATAACTGAGGAAGAAGAAAGGAGAAGTGACCTGGAAGATAAAATGGTGGAAATAACTACTGCAGAGCAGAATAAACAAAAAAGAATGAAAAGAATTGAGGACAGTCTCAGAGACCTCTGGGACAACATTAAACGCACCAACATTTGAATTATCGGGGTTCCAGAAGAAGAAGAGGAAATGAAAGGGACTGAGAAAATATTTGAAGAGATTATAGTTGAAAACTTCCCTAATATGGGAAAGGAAATAGTGAATCAAGTCCAGGAAGCGCAGAGAGTCCCATACAGGATAAATACAAGGAGAAACATGCCAAGACACATATTGATCAAACTATCAAAAATTAAATACAAAGAAAAAATATTGAAAGCAGCAAGGGAAAGGCAACAATTAACATACAAAGGAATCCCCATAAGGTTAACAGCTGATCTTTCAGCAGAAACTCTGCAAGCCAGAAGGGAGTGGCAGGACATATTTAAAGTGATGAAATGGAAAAATCTACAACCAAGATTACTCTACCCAGCAGGGATCTCATTCAGATTCAACAGAGAATTTAAAACGTTTATAGACAAGCAAAAGCTAAGAGAATTCAGCACTACCAAACCAGCTCTAAAACAAATGCTAAAGGAACTTTTCTAGGCAGGAAACACAAGAGAAGGAAAAGACCTACAATAACAAACCCAAAACAATGAAGAAAATGGTAATAGGAACATACATATTGATAATTACCTTAAGTGTAAATGGATTAAATGCTCCCACCAAAAGATAGACTGACTGAATGGATACAAAAACAAGACCCATATATATGCTGTCTACAAGAGACCCACTTCAGACCTAGGGACACATACAGACTGAAAGTGAGGGAATGGAAAAAGATATTCCATGCAAATGGAAATCAAAAGAAAGCTGGAGTAGCAATTCTCATATCAGACAGAATAGACTTTAAAATAAAAACGATTACAAGAGACAGAGAAGGACACTACATAATGATCAAGGGATCAATCCAAGAAGAAGATATAACAATTGTAAATATTTATGCACCCAACATAGGAGCACCTCAATACATAAGACAAATGCTAACAAGCATAAAAGGGGAAACCGACAGTAACACAGTCATAGTAGGGGACTTTAACACCCCACTTTCACCAATAGACAGATCAACCAAAATGAAAATAAATAAGGAAACACAGGGTTTAAATGACACATTAAATAAGATGAATTTAATTGATATTTATAGGACATTCCATCCAAAAACAACAGAATACACTTTCTTCTCAAGTGTTCATGGAACATTCTCCAGGATAGATCATATCTTGGGTCACAAATCAAGCCTTGGTAAATTTAAGAAAACTGAAATTGTATCAAGCATCTTTTCTGACCACAATGCTATGTGACTAGATATCAATCACAGGAAAAAAACTGTAAAAAGTACAAACACATGGAGGCTAAACAATATGTTACTAAATAACGAAGAGATCACTGAAGAAATCAAAGAGGAAATCAAAAAATACCTCGAAACAAATGACAATGAAAACACAACAACCCAAAACCTGTGTGATGCACCAAAGCAGTTCTAAGAGGGGAGTTTATAGCAATACAGTACTACCTCAAGAAACAAGAAACACCTCAAATTAACAACCTAAACTTACACCGAAAGCAATTAGGAAAAGAAAAACAAAAAACCCCAAAGTTAGCAGAAGGAAAGAAATCATAAAGATCAGGTCAGAAATAAATGAAAAAGGAATGAAGGAAACAATAGCAAAGATCAATAAAACTAAAAGCTTGTTCTTTGAGAAGATAAACAAAATTGATAAACCATTAGCCAGACTTACCAAGAAAAAAAGGGAGAAGATTCAAATCAACAGAATTAGAAATGAAAAAGGAGAAGTAACAACTGACACGGCAGAAATACAAAGGATCATGAGAGATTACTGCGAGCATCTCTATGCCAATAAAAAAGACAACCTGGAAGAAATGGACAAATTCTTAGAAAAGCACAACGTCCCAAGACTGAACCAGGAAGAAATAGAAAATATAAACGGACAATAATAAGCCCTGAAATTGAGACTGTGATTAAAAGTCTTCCAACAAACAAAAGCCCAGGACCAGATGGCTTCACAGGCGAATTCTATCAAACATTTAGAGAAGAGCTAACACCTATCCTTCTCAAACTCTTCCAAAATATAGCAGAGGGAGGAACACTCCCAAACTCATTCTACGAGGCCACCATCAATCACCCTGATACCAAAACCAGACAAAGATGTCACAAACAAAGAAAACTACATGCCAATATCACCGATGAACATAGATGCAAACAGAATCCAACAGCACATTAAAAGGATCATACACCATGATCAAGTGGGGCTTATCCCAGGAATGTAAGGATTCTTCAGTAAATGAAATCAATCAGTGTGATACACCATATTAACAAATTGAAGGAGAAAAACCATATGATCATCTCAATAGAAGCAGAAAAAGCTTTTGACAAAATTCATCACCCATTTATGATAAAAACTCTCCAGAAAGTAGGCATAGAGGGAACTTACCTCAACATAATAAAGGCCATATATGACAAACCCACAGCCGACATCGTTCTCAGTGGTGAAAAACTGAAACCATTTCCACTAAGATCAGGAACAAGACAAGGTTGCCTACCCTCGCCATTGTTATTTAACATAGTTTTGGAAGTTTTAGCCACAGCCATCAGAGTAGAAAAAGAAATAAAAGGAACCCAAATCGGAAATGAAGAAGTAAAACTGTCACTGTTTGCATATGACATGATACTATACATAGAGAATTCCAAAGATGCTACGAGAAAACTACTAAAGCTAATCAATGAATTTGGTAAAGTAGCAGAATACAAAATTAATGCACAGAAATCTGTTTCATTCCTATACACTATTGATGAAAAATCTGAAAGAGAAATTAAGGAAACACTCCCATTTACCACTGCAACAAAAACAATAAAATACCTAGGAATAAACCTGCCTAAGGAGACAAAAGACTTGTATGCAGAAAACTATAAGACACTGATGAAAGAAATTAAAGATGATACAAACAGATGGAGAGATATACCATGTTCTTGGATTGGAAGAATCAACATTGTGAAAATGACTCTACTACCCAAAGCAATCTACAGATTCAGTGCAATCCCTATCAAACTACCAATGGCTTTTTTCACAGAACTAGAACAAAAAATTTCACAATTTGTTTGGAAACACAAAAGACCCCGAATAGCCAAAGCAATCTTGAGAAAGAAAAACGGAGCTGGAGGAATCAGGCTCCTGGACTTCAGACTATGCTACAAAACTACAGTAATCAAGACAGTATGGTACTGGCACAAAAACAGAAATATAGATCAATGGAACAGGATAGAAAGCCCAGAGATAAACCCACTCACATATGGTCACCTTATTTTTGATAAAGGAGGCAAGAGTATGCAATGGAGAAAAGATAGCTATCTCTTCAATAAGTGGTGCTGGGAAAACTGGACAGCTACGTGTAAAAGAGTGAAATTAGAACAGTCCCTAACACCGTACACAAAAATAAACTCAAAATGGATTAGAGACCTAAATGTAAGGCCAGATACTATGAAACTCTTAGAGGAAAACATAGGCAGAACAAACACTCTATGACATAAATCACAGCAAGATCCTTTTTGACCCACCTCCTAGAGAAATGGAAATAAAAACAAAAATAAACAAATGGGACCTAATGAAACTTAAAAGCCTTTGCACGGCTAAGGAAACCATAAACAAGACAAAAAGACAACCCTCAGAATGGGAGAAAATATTTGCAAACGAAGCAACTGACAAAGGATTAATCTCCAAAATTTACAAGCAGCTCAACATCCAAAAAACAAACAACCCAATCCAAAAATGGCCAGAAGACCTAAATAGACATTTCTCCAAAGGAGATATACAGATTCCCAACAAACACATGAAAGAATGCTCAACATCACTAATCATTAGAGAAATGCAAATCAAAACTACAATGAGGTATCACCTCACAGCTGTCAGAATGGCCATCATCAAAAAATCTGCAAACAGTAAATGCTGGAGAGAGTGTGGAGAAAAGGGAACCCTCCTACACTGTTGGTGGGAATGTATATTGATACATCCACTACGGAGAACAGTATGGAGGTTCCTTAAAAAACTAAAAATAGAACTACCATACAACCCAGCAATCCCACTACTGGGCATATACCTTGAGAAAACCATAATTCAAAGAGTCATGTACCACAATGTTCACTGCAGCACTATTTACACTAGCCAGGACATGGAAGCAACCTAAGTGTCCATCGACAGCTGAATGGATAAAGAAGATGTGGCACATATATACAATAGAATATTACTCAGCCATAAAATGAAACAAAATTGAGTTATTTGTAGTGAGGTGGATGGACCTAGAATCTGTCATACAGAGTGAAGTAAGTCAGAAAGAGGAAAACAAATACTGTATGCTACTACATATATATGGTATCTAAAAAAAGAAGGTTCTGAAGAACCTAGGGGCAGGACAGGAATAAAGACGCAGATGTGGAGAGTGGACTTAAGGACACAGGGAGGGGAAGTATAAGCTGGGACGAAGTGAGAGAGTAGCACTGACATATATACACTACCAAATGTAAAACAGATAGCTAGTGGGAAGCAGCCGCATAGCACAGGGAGATCAGCTCAGTGCTTTGTGACCACCTAGAGGAGTGGGATAGGGAGGGTGGGAGGGAGATGCAAGAGGGAAGGGATATGGGGATATAAGTATAGGTATAGCTGATTCACTTGCAGTAACTAACACAACAGTGTAAAACAATTATACTCCAATAAAGATGTTAAAATAAAATGTGTGAAGAGTGTGTGACCTGTCCTCTTTTAGAATCTGCACTCATGACTGATGAATTTGCAAGCATAGCACTTCTGAAATCTTCGGCAGCATGAGCAGAAGTTGGTTTCTCTGCAATGATATACAGGATTTCTGGGGATAAGTGTTTCCTTTTAGTTAGAGGCAGAAGACCCATGTATTAGAAGCTGCCCTCTGGTTTCTCAGGCATGTAGAACTACACCAGGGTACTTTACTGGGCCATTAGAAATGTGACATTTGAATTGGTCAAGAGGTTCAGAAATCCCACTAATTTGGGGGTTGAGAAACGGTGCAGTTATAGGTAGTGTAATGGCCTCACTGGTCTATGGATTTTTTTCATGAAATTTAAGTCCCTTATCAGTAATTGATAGGGTGGATAATAAGCACTTTTCAAACAATCTGATGTGTTTATCAAATACCCTCAGCTTAAGTGAAGCAGGATAGTGAGAGTTTTTAGAAGAACATATGTTGTGCCTCACAGATGTTGAGAAACACAGCAGGAATGTGTTCAGGGTAACTTTATCTTATATGCTTCAAAATATGATAAGCCTGTCAGCATGTGTAAATGGTAAGGACTCTTATTCACAAGGAATAGAACCTGCCTCAAGCACCAAAGGAAACTTACTAGGTCCCAGATCTGGGGAAGCCTGAGGCTGGAGCTGTCTTTGTGACCACATTGACCTACATGACGTCCTTGGCTTGCCTTCTCTCCCTCACTCTCTTTCTAAGTAGTAGCCTTATTGCTTTTCTCCTTCATTCCAAATGCTTCCTTCCTTCATGTAGAATCTTCAGGCTTACATTCATCCAGTTTAACTATTCCATAAAGGAGTAAAAAGAGCTTCTTTCTTGCAGGGTCTTATGCAAAATCCAAAAGAAGGACTCCATTATTCCTGTAGTGTCCTGTGCTCATCACAAGCCCACTGTTTCAACAGATGTATGAGGCACTGGTCCATGCAGTGTGAGGAAATCAGAAAAGGACTCTTAAGATTCTGGGCTTCCTACAAAATGGTAGGAGGTATAGGGCATTAACAAATACATAATTTGAGGCAGCATGTGAAATTAAGACAAGAGAAATCTAAAACGATGGAAATCAGACAGATCGGCTGGCTGTGACCAGAGCTCTTTCATGAGGATAAATATTTCATCTGTTTATTGAAGAATGGATTAGATTTCAGTGGTGAGAAGTCAGGGGCAGGAGGATAGTCATTCCAGAAAAAACGGAATGGTATAAAGAACCTCAAAGGGACAGGAAAAAGGGAAGAGTTAGCAGCTTGATGTGAATAAAATATGGGTTTTGTAAAGGAAGAAATGTGAGCTAAAGTTAGTATGAAATATTGGTATCAGATCATAAAGGACTTTGAGATCTTCAGCTTTAACCTAGTTGTTTCCACTTAAAACAATAACAACAACAACAACAAAATGCTGTGTAGGTCCAGTGAAGGTTTTAGAGCAAGGAGAGGCTGGATCAAATAATTCATTAGAGAGTTTCAAATGGCAGTCATAGTGAGGAAGGATTGGATGGGGAATTTACTTGGCGTGGTTTCAAGACATGCAAGCTAATTGTATCTGGGTGGGCACCCTGGCTGTGTGACTAGAAGGAATGGGATTGCTCTCCCTAAAGTTCTAAGTCTCTTCCACTGGGTTTTGGGTGGTAGCTATAAATTGCCAGCCAAGAGCACACTCTATTTGTATCACATGACCCCATAGTCTCTCCTAAATTCAGATAACATCTCCAACCGTAGCTGGCCATTTCCTTGTATGTCCCACCACCACCTCACATTCAGTGCCACCTCTCCCATTGTCTTTTTGTGGCTGCATCATTTTGTTAGCAATTCAGCCACGGCCGTTGGTGATAATAGGTGACAACATGGATGAGTCACAGTGGTATCCTTGAACACCAATATTTTTATGTGGATGAAAATCAAGTTAAAATGAGTATAGAAGACACACTGAGAGGAAGCACATAGCTGTCTCCCAGCCTGGGTACCAAGGAGCAGGGACAGTCCTGCCCTCTTCTGCAGGTGAATCGAGCTGGGTGAAGTGAGCTAAAAGTCTAATTGCTATGGACAGACAGACAGATGGGAACCCCAGATCATTCTGAGCAGTGGCAGGTGGGGAGTCTTTCTTCACCTCTAGCAGCCAAGTCCTGGAGACAAGCCCCCTTGCAGTAATACAGAGGTCCCCCAGAGGCTTCATCCAGGTTCAGAAAAATTATCAGTATGTATTTGAATACAGGTCAGTGTTATAACCAAGACCTCAAATAATAGTGGCTTAAATCAGATAGAGGTTCATTTTTCTCAGGCAGTAATCTGAGCATAAGCAGCCCAGAGCTGACATGGCAGGTCACAGCATTAGCAACACACAGCTTCCTTCTCATGGTCTCATCATGTCCATAATCCTACCAATAGGAGGGGGAAGTGGGACCATACAAGGGTTCACTGAAAGCTGTACACATCACTTCCGCTTACACTCTAATGACCATAATGTAGCCATATAGCTGCACATAGCTGGAAGTGGTCGGGCCATGTGCTCAGCTAATAATAACAGCTGATGCTTACATGGTGCTTCCTGGAACCAAGCACTGTTCTAAGAGCTTTGCACATGTTGACATACAACAACCCCATGAGATAAGAACTAGAATTATTCCCATTTTACAGATAAGGTAACCAAGCACAGAGACGTGGAGTAACTCACCCAAGGTCATCAGATAGTAAGTGATAGGGATGACATTCAGACCCTCACAGGCTGGTTCCAAAATGTGTGATTTTAACCATTCTGCAACGTTGCCTCTAAATTCAGGGTTCTGTTAGTAAAGGAGAAAAGGGAGAATGAAAATTAGGGGACGATCAGTTATCACTACTCTAGCACCCCAGCATTCATGTTTGTCACACACAGCGATGGCTCCAAGCTTTGGGATACTCTCCGTCATTGCTCTGTTCTTTCCAGTTTTCTACACATTGCCATTCACAACCTCCTACGTCCCCACGCCACATCCCTGTAGAGATGGCTGACATGATAACTTCCGGTTTAGTCTCCTGGCTTCCAGCCTCCATACTCCAGCCTGCCCTATACTTCCCCACCAAATGAATCTTCCCTAAATGCCATCTTCTTCATGTCATTCCCCTCTTTAGAAACCAACAGGGATAAGCACTACTTAACTGGATCAACTTCCTTCTTCTAAGCCTGGCCTTCACTTTCACAATTTGGTACCAAACATACATTTCAAACTTACAAATCCCTCCTCAGGGCCCACGCAAATCCTCTCTACAGCTGTCAGATTGGTCTATTTATGCCATATGTGTTCCTATAACCCAGCTCTCTGGGAAGAAAAGGAAGGGTCACCTATATATATATAGAAATTTTGCTCAAGTCCTTGGACCACTGAGAATGGCTGCACCTTGCCCCTGTTCGCTTGTCTGAAGTCTACCCATCCCAGCTTGCATCCTACCTGCCCAGTGGCTAACTCAGAGTTCTGTTCCCATGTGCACTGAATGAATATATGATCAGTGGCTCACCCACCACCCCATGGCATCCACTCCTCCCTGTGCTCTCATTGCTCCTCCCACCCTTGGCCAAAGGTGTTAGCCCTCTTTCTATGTATATAGTCTTGCACTGCATGAGATGGAGGCCAAGTTTTGTCCTATTGTGATCCCCCATTGCAGTGAGGTGCTCAGTATACTTTGCTGATTGGCTAGGGGTTGGTCCTAAGTGGCTTATTTAGTCACTTTTAAGAATCCCTGTAAGCAACATAACTTGGAAAATGATTGTCCACTAGTGTTCTACAATAAGCAAAAATGTCACATTAAGTCTGCTGGATTGCCTAATGTTAAATGTAAAGGAAATAAGAATGTGGCATCTTTTCCTTTGCCATGATGTATATTGTCCACCTTAGACAGTCAGAAAAAGTAGATATAGACTTGAAAGGATGTCTCATCCTCAGACACTTTCCTGTATTTTGTATAACAAGAAGTATTAAAGAGTTTTTCCAGATATTTGTAGATAGATTTGAGCTGAAGTTGAACATCTCTTGAATTTTGAACATCAGCTATAGGACATGGGGTAGGAAACCAACGGACATTAATGAAAGAGCTTTATTTCAGAAAGGATGGGATCAAGTGCTTCTGGAATGAAGGAGGAGGAATGTACTTTCAAAGGGGTACCTTCCAGAAATCTTGTTTGTGCTTTTGGCTCCAGAGTAAGAAGGAAGAAGTGGTGACATGAATATATTTTAAAGTCAGGGCATTGTAAGCTTGTCTTAGACTTCTGAGCTTTCAGAGTGTTTGTTCAGGAGGTGGTTGCCAAGGTTTTACAACTTTGCTAAAAACATTCGGTCTCCTCTTTAGATCCATTCAGTTGATATCATTTTTAGTGACTGCTGAGGCAGCATTGTTGCTGAGAATTGATGCAGCAGTGAGTCTTTACTAGCACCCATCTAAACTGGACTTTTGTATCGTACATTTTACTTTGATTACATTTTTTCTTTTAGAAATTCCCTGGAAACCAGCTTTGTCTTGTCAACTGAATAACAAGCATGGAATTTATATAATCACTGCCTTGCCACAGTGCAACTGATTTGCATCTTCTGGCTAAATGCAAATTGTCCATCCTTAAGTTCAAGGCATTTGCCTCTCTTTAAATGAACAGCACTAAAGTGACTTGTAGACATGACTGTTTGTTTAGCTTGGCTTCTCTCTTTGATCTCATGTTAACATACCTTAATGGCAGGTAATGATTGATAATAGAGTATTGTAAAGTTCAGGTAATAAATACTGCTTAACTCATAATAATGCTGAATAATGTACTTTTTATGACTTGGTTTGTTGGAAAATTTCCTTGTCAGCTTGGTCTAATTGTCCAAACAAAACCACCCATTACTTGAAGAAATACATGTCCACCTTAGACACATTAATTAGGGTCATGGCTGGGCTGCACAAAGGAATATAGTAACACTTTAGTTATCTTTAAATGTAATCTTTGGACAATCTTACTAATGCTAGACTCAGGTTTAATGAGAAACTTTTGTTTACACTTGCCCTTTGAGGCTCACGAGCCTGCGTTGGAATCTATGGTGATGGCTGTGGACCACATGTACACACACCATGGTCTCTCCTTTGAGGCTTCCAGAAGTCATCAGTTCTAGTGGTTTAGACATCAAAAGTCACAAAATTAAGTTTTCTTTGGCATGAGAGGTGAGGGTATTTGTATGAAGAGAAAAGGAAAATCTTTTAAATTTTTTATTGCTAAATATTTGAAGACACATGGCACTGAGATTAGAGTAAAAAGGGGATTTGGTGTCTTGGTGCTGACAAGCTTGGGGGCTGTACATAAAAGTGCTGGGTGAAGAACTACTTGCCCAAATATGGTATTTCCATGATGCTTCACTGACTTTGAAGTCCCAGGAATATTCTAGAGAATATAGTACAATAGAAATCCAGGAGATGACCATGTGGGCTTTTTACAAAACGACTAATGTCACACCCAAGATTTGACTGCAGAGTATTCCCATAATGAATCCAAAAACAGCTCTCTGAAAAAGAATGCTTGGTTTTGAAGTCTGGAATGATTCAATTCATGATTCCAAATGCGTGAACTGCTACTATACTCAATTCAGGGGCTTGTTTCCTGCATATTGTGAAAAAAAAAGTGTGTGTATAATTTTTCAGATTTGAGCCAAATTGTTATCTCATTGATGACAGTTTCATGTCTTATTTTATACCTGAAATTCTAAGAAAACCCACAATGGGAAAAATTTTATTCTCACTTTGTTGTAATCACATCATTTTCTCTCCAGATAGGTCTCTATAAATGACTTGTTCTTTAGTTCTTATACATTTATAGTTTTTACTGCCATTAGGTTCCTAGAATGGCTCATTTTGATGAATAATATTGTCCACTTCACACACACATTACTTGCTGTCTACCTTAAGTCTTTTTTTTTTCTCTTTGGCCACACTGCGAGGCATGTGGAACTTCCCTGACCAGGGATAGGCCCATGCCCCCTGCAGTGGAGGCGCGGAGTCTTAACCACTGGACCACCAGGGAAGTCCTACCTTAAGTCTTATTTTTCTTAAAAGCAGGATATTTCAGATTGGCTTTAAAATAAACAAAATCTGTTGGTCCTTAACAATTTTGCCCTTTTATCCTGATGATTTATTTCATGTTCTACTTTAGTCTGTTTTTGCTGAAATTCTTGGAAGATTACAGAATCAAAAATGACAATCTTTAGAAATTTGGTTTCCTGGATGTATACATACAAAGATTGGTGTCTTGGTGGGATTGATTTGCTTGCTCCTTTCAAGTAAAAACATAAATACTTTTTTATCATTGTTAAATATGAGAATACGTGCCTAAAACTCTCATAGCAGTTAATAAACCATGGACTTCCAAAAATGTTCCAGGTTAAGAACTGCATGCATCAAACAATAGGTACATTACAAATATCACTGCCAATCAACTGCTTTCCCTTTCCTGATGGATCTGTGCTGATGCTGGGTGAGGCTCACAAACTGACATGTCTCATAAGTTTTTAAGACAAACTAATGCAGGAGGAATGGTCATTTGACCAGTGTATACTTGGATTACATTTATCTTTTCTGATTTTAAAATTCATTTAGATAGGGGCCAAGTCTTCAGAATCCTTCAGTTTTATATATAATCTATTTCAAGGGGAATCCATTTCAGCTGTATGTTAATGTCTTTAAGTAGATATTTTTAAGCAACCCGGAGACAGTTAGTGCAAGTGTTCTCAACCCTGGCTGCATGGTAGAATCATGTGGGTAAGTATTTTTAAAATGTTGATATCCCAGGTCAACCTAAGAAAACTTAAATTAGAATCTTGGGGCTGGGACTCTGGCTTTATATGGGTTTTTTTTTTAAACTTTTCCAGGTGGTTCTAACATGTAGATAAGAAGTTAGAAACCACTGATTGTGTATAATGTTTCTAAAATCCAAGTCTAAGAGAGCCCTTGTG
Source organism: Balaenoptera ricei (assembly GCF_028023285.1). Classification (NCBI taxonomy): domain Eukaryota; kingdom Metazoa; phylum Chordata; class Mammalia; order Artiodactyla; family Balaenopteridae; genus Balaenoptera; species Balaenoptera ricei. The sequence continues at coordinate 63,651,439 of NC_082645.1, read as the reverse complement.
CAGAATTGACTGGGGCACTTGATAAGTGCACTTTCCCAAGCCACCCTTGCTCAAGACCTACTGAAACAGAAATGCTGAAGGGAGCCTGGAAGCTGAATTTTTCATGTGAACTTCATGTGCACACTGAAGTTTGAAATTTACTACTGGGTTTGAAATTTACTACCGGTCTCAGGTCTCACCTAAAGAAAGTTAATCCTCACAACAACCCTTTGCAGTGGGTTCTAAGACTACCATTATACAGATGGGAAAACTAAGGTAACTCTCTGGAGGTCCCAGTTCCACTGTGGAAGCAGGATTTGAGCCTATGGGGTTGGCTTGACAGCTGTGCACACAGCTACTACTCCATAGCTCCACAGCCTCTAGATATGAGCACTGCTCTGCGGTGATTACATATGTCTAGCTCTGTGGTAAGTTACGTGTTAATGAAGCACATTAAATAAGGTGAAATGAATGGTGAGGTACAGAAACTGGAGGATTAATTCTGATTGCTGTTGAGGGTTTCAGGAAAGCCTTCAGGAAGGGACCAGGCACCTGAGCTGACCCTCTAAGGATGGGGAGGACTTCTCCAGGCAGAGACTGTGCAAACACAGGCAGAAGTGTGTGTGAGGTGCTCAGAGAATGGCAGGAGTTTTCTATAGCCCAGTGCAGGGTTGTACTAGGTAAGACTGAAGTCTGGAAAAGTAGATTTGAGGCCTTCTCTGGAGAAATTGGATTCAGTTTGCTTCTTACTTATTCCAGCAATAAGCCATTCAACCAATAAATATTTTTATTCCAATACTAGATGGTGGTTAGTGAGCAGAGGAGAAAATTTTTTAAGTAGACTCTTTAGTTAATACTGGCATTCAGGAAGTCATACTCCAGTAGTCACTCATGGATACTTTAAAATATTATTTATTAACTTTTGAATAGGAACTACCTTAGCATGGGATAAAATCCAGATGAACAAAAGGCTGTGAATGAAAAATAAGTCTCCCACCCACCCCTGACCACCAGCCACCCAGCTCCCCTTTCCAGAGGCAACAATTGTTGTTCAGTTAGTAAAGCCTTTGTTCTCTCTTCCTTTTACCCCACCCCCTGCCATGGTCACATGGTCACATGATCTGTGTAGTTGTAAACCCTCCCAGTCCCATTAACTCACCGAGATTTGGCCTGGTTATACATTTGCATCCCAGGTTCTCATGGATATTCGTTCAACAAACATTACTGAATGCCTACTGTGTGTCTACTTTTGAAGGCCTAGACTGGGGACTGGGAGAGCAAGAAGAAGTAACACTTGCCCTTAGGGATCACACAGTATAATAAGGTAAACCACCAAAAACTAATTATGACAGTGCAATCTGGGAAATGTTGTAATAGCAGTAAATTCATGGCTTTATGAGGATAAGTGGCCTCTAAGGCCCAAGCTCTTTTTAGTTCCTGCTGCCTCTGGGCAGAGAAAGATGCTGAGCCACTAAAGCCCTAGGCTAATGTCATACTTAAGGTGAACTGTATCCTTCCAAACTCACTGTGTTTTTTATTTTTGCATAACTTGATCAAAATCATTCCTCCTTGTCACAGTCTCTTCCACATCTAGACACTTACAGATGTGTATTCTCTTGTTATTTTATTATTAATTTCTAATCATGGTTACTTATTTTAGTTGATTTATTTTACTTCTAAATTAATTCTCTTGCAGTATAGTTTTGAGTCTTGGGCAAGTGGAATAAACCAAATTTTGTGAGTTTTGTGCCCCTGGCATGTGATTTTGAGCACTGCTTTGTTCTGTTTAATTCTTATGTGGTCCCACTGAAATATCAATAGGTTATGAATATTCACAAGAGTACAGGTGGCAGTAACTCCTTTTACAAAAAATAATGCAGCATGTAGCACATAAAATTTTTATTCTTTTGAGGCAGTTTCCCAAGCTGTGTTCCAAGGACACATTTCATAAGATATTAATAGATATTATACTGAAAAAATTCTATGGTTCAGTAAGTTTGGATATGAAGAAATAAATGGGCTTCTTTACTCCAGAAATTTTTAGAGCCTTTAGTATGTTAACCTACATTGTGAATTTCTAGGAGAACATTGTATGTGGTGCTTCTCAAACTTATTTGACAATGAAAACTAGTTTTTGTTTGTTTATTTTTTAGAAATATAGCCATTGTCCTCTTGGGACATTCTGTTTTATTAGATGACTGATGATGTCTAGTGCAATAGATTCTGCATGTGAAATGCCCCCAACAAATGGCTCTCCATAAGAAGAGAAACACTCTTAAAAGTAGCCAGATATATACATATTTATAGTTACAAACCATGTGTGTGTAACTAAAGTGGAAGCTTATTTGTGTGTTGATGGAACTTCTGGTTTACTTTCTTAAGCTCTTTACTGTGTCCTGGCAAAGCCTTGAATGTGGATGGCTCTGACTTGACTTCAGAAAGAGCCCCTTGAGCTCTGGGGCTGGCCTTCTCCCATTTGATTCCTCTCTCCCTTTTCAGCCTTTTGATTTTTGTTAACACTCCCCTCTTTCCTCTTCTCCAGCTGCTCCCTCTGCCTTTGGGGAGATGTGGACAAGAAACAATGATTGTGAAGATGGCAAAAACAGGCAGAGTGGGGAAAGACTTGACAGAGAGCGCAGAGAAGGGGATGGGGAATTATGAACAAAGGTAGAGGAGAGGAGCATGGCAACCATGAGCCTCTAACAATCATCTCTAAACGTTTACACCTCATCATTTCTCCTCGTGGGCAGATGGGGGATCGAGTGGCATGCAAATCACATAAACCCAGACACCAGAAATGTTCACAAATTGCCGGGGAGGGTTTGGCAACAAAGAGGAATGTTGTCATCTTTGTTGCTATGTGATAAAGACTATTTTGGAAGTTCCTTAGGAAAGTTCTAGCCAGACAAGTTTTCCCTTTTTGTTGTCACTTCCCCCACCATCAGATTCTATGCATCTATAGTCTTACCTATGTTCATAGAATGAACGAAGCTGTAGTTGACCTCCATCTGTAGCCATTCTCATTGCATTGCTGAGAATGAGGAAAAAGGGTGTGAAGGGAAGAAATAGGCTCAGAAGCTCAGAAAATCACCAGTGGATGGATGAGTGGAACATAAGAAGCTGCAGACAGAGGTGAGCAGACTTCAGAAGAAAACCTTTCTTAGGGTGTATTACTTAGGATTATTTTCAGATGTGAGGGACAGAAAACCCAAGATAACAATGGTTTACATAAGATAGAATTTTATTTTTCTCTCATCTAGAAGTGTGGGTAGGCAGTGTGGGGCTGGTATGGTGCGCCATACACCTTGTATCTTTTCTATTAGAGGCATGGCCTTCATCTCATGCTCCAAAATGCTAACATCAGCATTGTAGGCAAGAGGATGGAGAAAGGAAGGAAAAAAGAGAGAGTGAGGGAGACAAAGGGCAATTATGTACTCTCCTTTCAGGAAGGTTTCTGCAATGACTATCCAACATCCTGCTTACATCCCATTGGCTATAAATGGAATTGGCCAATACCTAGCTGCAGGAGAATCTGAGAAATTCAGTTTTTATTCAGGGCAGCCATTTGTCCAGTCAAAACTTGAGCTCATTTACTGTGGGAGAAGGAGATAACCAATGTGAGATTGGGGAATGTGGTAGACTGTGTAATTATTCACAGAATTGTTTAGTCCCTCACTTGCCACTGACATCAGATTTGGCCACATGACTTACTTCAGTCAATGAAACATAAGCCAAAGGTTTAAGAGCCAACCAGTCGTTTACCACGTCCTCTTTGCCCTCTGCCATGGGACTGGCAATGTTCCAGTCACTGGAACATCACTAGGTCCTGGAGGGGAGATGACACAGAGCAGAGATGCAGCTGGCTCGTGACAGACCTGAGACATGAGTGGAAAATAAACTTGAGATTTGGAGGTCATTTGTTACTGCAGCATAACTTACCCCAGTGGTTTCAAAATATAGTCCCCAGACCATCACCATCATCCTCTTCCAGGAACTTGTTAGAAACGTACATTCTCAGCCCCACCCTAGACCTACTGATTAGAAACGTAGGGGCAGGGCCCAGCACACCGTGGTTTAACAAGTCTTCCAGGGGATTCTGATGTGGCTAAAGTGTTTGGGCCACTGTCTTGGTCTATTTTGACCGAGATGGGGGACTAGAGGTGTCTGTCTCACACATGGGCTTGACTGTCTGCTACCTATAGGTGGAACTAGGGAGCAAGGGCTGCCATCTGTTCCTCATGAGAGAGAGAAAAGAAATGGATTCAGTAACTACAAGAGTGAAAGTGGCATCTTCCTGCCATTTGGTGTGACTTTAGCCCCAAGGAAAGAGACCAGGAAATTCGTTATTGCAAGAAATGGATAGTTGTACCCATATCCTTGAAGAAGCAGGAGTAGAGTGATGCATTAGAAGTGGATTTCTCACTTCTTTGACCTTATGGTACCCTATTGTTATGATTGGAGTGCATACAAACCACTAAAACAACATATCTTACATGTTAAAGTAAATTACCCTATTAAATGGCCTATATCTGATTTTTACCAGATACTACCACCTCAAGACAGTTGAGATGCCCTAGTTTGTTCCAAAACATGGCTGACAAATTACACTTTGAATTCTCAGATGTGCTGAGAATGATGTGTGTGCATCCTGCAGAGAGCAAAACCTGAGGCTATTCCCAGAAATTCCTGTAGAGTAGGGCTGGAAATAAGCAATGGACACATCCTCACAGTAAGCCTTTTTTTTTTTTTTTTTTTTTGGCTGCGTTGGGTCTTCATTGCTGCATGTGGGCTTTCTCTAGTTGCAGTGAGCAGGGGCTACTCTGCGTTAAAGTGTGCAGGCTTCTCATTGCAGTGGCTTCTCTTGTTGCAGAGCATGGGCTCTAGGCGCACGGGCTTCAGTAGTTGTGGTGCGTGGGCCCAGTAGTTGTGGCTCGTGGGCTCTAGAGTGCAGGCTCAGTAGCTGTGGTGCACGGGCTTAGTTGCTCCATGGCATGTGGGATCTTCCCGGACCAGGGATCGAACCCGTGTCCCCTGCATTGGCAGGCGGATTCTTAACCACTGCGCCACCAGGGACGTCCTCACAGTAAGTCTTTGGTGCCTTTTTCACCCCCTTGCAGAACTTTCTGTATTATCCAGATTGCTTTGGTCTACTGGACAGAATTCCATATTCTAGATGTTTCCTAAGAATCCAACGTCTCCGTTTTCCTGTGTATTATTCTCTTATGACTCCAGGTTTGATGATTAAACGGATAGGAACTAAGATATCTGCTGGTATCTTACTCTCTTAGATGTAGGTCTTATTTCAACACTGCCAATCTAAAAGTATGAAAGCCCATGGTACAGGCTCTAGGAGATGTCTGTGAAGAGGACCATGAAGAGAAGCCAAACCAGGGCAAAGTGTGGGAGGAGAGAGTGAAGCATGTGTGAGGCCAGCAATCTTGGCATGTGGTGGGAAGGTGGCACTCATGCCCCTCCTTACTTCAGGTGACTGACTGTATTTCCCCCTCTGCTATGCTTTTGTGAGAAGTTCAGTTTTCAAATAAAAATACCAAATAACCCTAATGAGGCAGTGGTTTACCTTGAATCAGCAATATTCTACATACATTTGCCTCACAGTGTGAACTGAGCAAACCTCCCCATTGTGTGAAGGAGCAGGCACCTCATTTGCTGCCTTTGGCTGAAGAGTTGCCATATTCAAAAGAACAAACACGATTTCCCTAGGATATAACTTTGAATGTGCTATGGTCAGTTCTCAGACTAAGCTTTTATATTAGTCATTTGGCATTTTTCTGAGTCCACATGGAAACCCCACTGTCTCATCCTACTGAATGTTCTCTGCAAAATACCACTGCATCAAATCCAAATGTCCTGAACTGCTTGGGAGAAAACCACAGAGGACACACTTCTGGCCCTGATTCCTGAGCAGACTTTCTCCAAAACCCCAGTGCCTCTTTGCCTGGGACCATCTACAGAGCAGTGCAGGGCCCAGGACAAATCCTCACCTCCACTTCCTAATATTTTTCTGTAAGGAAGATCAGATTTAAGTGAATGTCAAGGGGAGCAGAAAACTAGAAGATGTCACACAAAGGCATCATGATGCTGAGAGTGGGGACAGGGGTGAGTTGTAGGGAAGGAACACAGGCCCAGCATTCCCTCTGCTTGTGGGTCTATGAACTATCAGGGTCTTTTAACACTGGTTACTTGACCTTGACGGTGAATTTTGAAACTCTATTTGAGGTTCTTTCTTTCCTTGGGAACAAATAGTATTGCTCTGAACGGTTTAGTAACTGTAGGGAGAATATGACATATGAGACAAAGGCAAGCAGCTTCTTTAAATTTCTTACTTTCAAGACCAAACAGACTTTGGGTCACTTGGCTTTTGGGGATCAGTCCATGGAAATTTCTGGGTTCTGATGCTGATGAGCCAACAATGGAAGGTTCTCCACAGAATTCGGAGGTGAATGATATCCCTGAAGCTGCTCTTCACTGGGGTGGCTTGTTGGAGTGACCTACCCAAATGGGTGTAGCCATAGGCTGGGATGACCCTCAGCTGGGATGTGGCTCCTACATATCAGACCTCTTGCCTGAGTGTTCCTTGTCTGTCTCTGCCCTTTTCTTCCCCCAGGTTTTTATAGTTGTGCCTCTTCCTGGTCTGATGGCTAATCACTATTACAGACACTCTTTCTGGGCATATCTCAGCTTCTAACCTAAGCTGCACAATTGTAGTGACCTCTTTCACCACGATTGTTACTGAACCAGGTTCAGTTTGCCTGTTGCTCAGCAAGCCAAAATGCTAAGACACCCAAGTTTGCAGCAAAGAGATTTACAAGGCAGCCAAGTGAGGAGACAGGAGAACAAGCCTCAGATCTGCCTCCCCGAGGGCAAGGGGCTGGGGTATTTATGGGATGAATATAAAGAAGCAGGGCGGTCTGGGGCGTGGGAGGCATGGGCACTGTGGGGAAAGGTGATTGGAAAAAGGGGTGGTAATTGTCACTCTGTGCAGGTGTAACTGAGCTATATAGGCCTCTGCACGTGCTTAGCATGATCTGAGGGTGGAGTTTCACCCCTCTGATGTGAAAACATCATTAAGGGGACCTTTATGCATGCCCAGTTGGAGGGTCCATGGTCCTATCCAGTCTTAACCAGCTCAGCTGGAACTAAACACAGCTGACTCCATTCCTGGAAAACAACTCAGGCAAACATCTTATTGTTTAGGCTCCCTGCTGCTTGGAGGATGTGCAGGTCTTTTGTAGCAACAATTAAAACTACCTTGATTAGTGAAGGCAGGTGAAATGGATTTGACTAATGATTACCCATGGTTTCAGTGTCCCCTATCTTTTGATCATTCCTTAGTCTTGAGGGAAGAGGGGCAATGACCACTCTGGGTACCTTCTGCTAATAAGGGGCATAGACCTCACAAGGGCTTGAAGAATGAAACAGTTTAGCAACTCATCATTTTCTGCAGTTCACAGGAATAACTTTAAAACAATATACATATTCTAATAAAGGCAAATTATTTGCTATTTTATAATTTTTATATTCACAGTCAAAACTTGCACAACATTCCCAAACCTCAATGGTAGAGACTTAATAAAAGGCTAAAGACATCCATCCCCACCAGCCCTACCCCTTCCATCTTAATAGGGTCCAATGAGTTCCCACACCAAGGAGGAGGTGTGGGGGGCACACCCTCCCAGGCATTGACTGTGTCCCACCCTATGGCACAAACGTCAGTCTAGCCTTCAGGTTGTCATGTGGCTGAATTCTATTCCCTACTGGAAGAAAGTGCATGCTGCCATTAGCAGCTGGGTTGCCCAATCCACTTCTGCTTGCTGGAAGAGAGTGGTATTTTTGCATTACCACTCCCCTCAGGTAAGACCTCTGCCCCAAAGACCTCGCCATCTTATTCCTAGCCTCAGGGCACTGACTTGGCTGCTACTGGTATTGCTGTGGCTCAGAACTGCACTGAGGTGCACTTTCTCCTCCTTTCTGTGTTCTCTTCTATCTCACTCCTCCTGTTTCCTTTGTCTCTCCCACATCCTTATCCTGTCCCTCAGTATGATATTTTCCCACAGTTTTTCTTACTCTGTCTTCCTCTCCTTCCAGGAGATTCTGCCCTTATACAAAATGTCATCACCAAGCAAAAAACAGTAAACAAGAGAAAGTTTCCAAACAGTAAATTCTGTTTTTTAAAAATTTCCACATTAGTATCTGTGAGTCTAATTTACTATATTTCCAACTTTTTATTTTGAAAAATTTCAAACCTACCAAAAATTTCCAAAATGGTACAAGGAACACACATATGGCCATCACCTAGGTTCACCGGTTGTGAACATTTTGCCACATTTGTTTTCTCTTTCAGTGTGTATATATTCATTATTATTTCTTGTCTTGCTGAATTATGTAAGAGAAAGTTGCCGACATCATAACTCTTTATCCCTAAGTACTTCAACATGTATCTCTTAAGAACAAGAACATTCTTTCACGTAACCACAACATAATTATCAAATGCAGAAAATTTAATAGTGGTACGATACTACTATCTAGGAATTCAGCCCTGTGAGTCTATTTAAATATTTGAAGGAAGAATCTGCATTTGGCTTTGGTTTACATAATCTAAAAATAGGGTTTTATTGTAGTTTCACCAAAATCCACATCAATAGGAATGGGTGGTGGCCTCAAGGAAATGCTTTTCCCCCCTTATTCCTTAATTGATTTCACTTACAGAATACATATACTGCTAATAACATCTATCAACCAAAGGAATTAGCTGATGAACTGTAGTGTTAAAATCATTGAGAAAGTATTGGTGGGGGTGTGTTCTAGACCCACAAAGATCAGTGCCTAGTTTGGAGATAACTTTCAGAGCCCTTACATGATATTTTGATATAATTTGATTTCCTGAGAACTCACATTTAGGGGCATAACCAATCCAGCTTCTTCCAGGGATATACTTATAGTAGATAACTCATTCAGAACAACAACAGAGACGAAGTTGAAATGGAACCCATAGCTCTTCGTTGTGTTTTTAAAGGGAGAGGTGTATGCTTATACATATGTCAACAAGCAGGCAGACATTGTGCAACACTGTTGGCTTAAGAGCATCTGTATTCCTGCATCCCAGACAAATAGCTCTGCCTGACAACCACTGAAGTCCAGGGTCAACTTGAGATGGATTGCACCGACAGGATTGGAATAAACCCAAAGAGACACCTTCCCAGCAACCCACCAAATCCAAATCAACACCCCTGGAATTTGTACCTTTCCTCGTTTGGTTGTTCTACTGCGACATTAAGAGGACATCCAGTCTTTTGCCAAAAGGGATTTGTCCTTTTTATCTAGTCAGGAGAGTGCTTCAGCTATTTGCATTTCTGAATTGCTTAGCTGCCCAAGCATGCTCTGTGTGTGCTGTTTGAAATGTGTCATTGAGGCACGTGACTGCTGTTCTCAAGCTGATGTTGGACTTTCTCCAACAAATATGGATTATGTTAAAGTCGGTTCTGAATTGACGAGGATATGTTAATAACTCCCAGATGGGCATCTCTGTGCTCTCCAGCAGGGAAATGCAAGCAGTCTATGGCAGGAGCAAGTGTTTGGCAGGTCCATCATTCCGTCATTAAAGGCCACATTATTACTTACAACTGTGCTTGCATGACAATAGCTGCTATGAGCCCAGCCTCAGAGTCATCAGCACTAGGAATGTGCTTCTAGGTAAATTGTTTTCCAGGTGGGGAAAAATATTTTATATGAAATCTCCCTCTTCCTAGCCCCAAATAAGATATTGTGAATGAGTCAAGAGGCAGGGTAGGAGGGGGCTGTCTATGCTGGTTCTTGGAGACCCAGGACAAGGCAAAGATATATGGCCAGGGATATATGTCTAAGGACCCTTGTGCAGAACAGCCCTTGCTCAATGAAGCAGCTTTTCTCAGTGGCTGTCCTGAGCTGTGTTCTTCAATGCAGACTTCCTGTCCTAGCAAGTTCCAGTTGGAAGAATTAATTATATTAGAGTTGTTTACATTGTGGGCGCAGCTTCCATTAATGGCATGTTTTCTTTGTCTTTGATTCTTAAGCTATAGGATATGATTGTTTTACAGTTGTTTTTGAAAAGGAGATAAAAAAGGTGCATCTTTTGTAATCATATTTCTAGTCAAGAAAGAAACAGTATATTTGATGCTAAATACCCATGTGACAGCTATTACCTAGGAGTATGCAATCATGGACTATGTGGCTCTTACAGTTAGTTGTGATGAAATTGGATATTAAGATGAAAGGGAATAATTTGACAGAAAAAGAATCATTTTGGTGACTGTGTAGGTACTGCTACAGATTTGCCATATTTCAAAGTGGTGAGAGGCAACAGGGTCTCCATTTGCAGAGCAAATGCTGCATGTGCATTTCTTTCACTTATGATATAAAGTAATCTTTTATCCCAATGTATATGTTGTGGTGAGAATGACCAAGAACGATAAAAAGTAATTGAAAACATTCAGTTGCAGATGATACGCTTTCGCCTTTGCTCTAGGTCCCTATTTCAATAACAAGTAATCCAGCCAGAGCAAGTCCCCTTGCTTTCCAGTCAGGTATTTTATGATGTCATTTCACCTGATAGGCATATCTATATGTTCTCTTTTCCATTTAAAAGTATAAAACCACATCTGCCAATAACATTAGGAGGAACCAGTTAGGATTTCATTTTTTACAAGGCAGCAGCACTAAATGCCATTGATTCCCAGCATGCCCTGGTACATTTTTAATGCTAATGGTCGGGATTTTAAAACATTTCATTATAAGTCATTGAAAAATATCTTAAGATCAGCAAAAGAGTTCACAGAGCTTCTGCATTGAGCCTGCCTGAAGAGGGTTTGTATGGGTGTGGGACTGTGAAAGTTAACAATTTGGATATTCCAAAAGGGTGGAGGAAAGATAATCTAGATCACAAGTTTACCATAAGGCATGGCCACAGAGCTCCCTGAAGGCTGCTGTCTCCAGACCATTTTTGCCATCACCTGCATGCAACCTACCCCAGTCCTTTAGAAGTGTCATACTTCCTATCTGTGAATATCATGAAGTCTGATAGTCTAAGAGTTCACACAACCCTGAAAGATTGTGTGTTTATTGAATATGTGTTCGACTCACCCTAACACTGAGGAATGTAAAAGACAGCCCAGTGGATTTGGGCCCACCAACCCCAATGTACAATGTACCCCTCCTTGCCTGAGCTGGCCCAAGCAACATAAAAGGGGGAAATTGGTGCTTAAAAGACACTATTAGTTTATTGACCCTGGGTATTTCTTAAGACTTCAGATGTACTTTTGTATCGTTAATATTTCATTAAAGAACCTCAATTAATGAATTTCTGTTTGTAGAAAGTTTGGGGAGTTGACAGGTACAATAAAAATAGAAGATACTCTATTTTAATGGCCATTTAGTTGAAACTTCCTGAGATACTATAAAACCCCAATTAGTTAGCTGAATATCACCAGTGGTTCATCATTCTCATTAGGTATTAATTAGGCAGCTACAGAGTGCTAGACTCTCTGCAAAATTCACAAAAGCTACTGTTGCTGTTTGGGGGAAACTTACACTTCCAGGGGTGGTGATCTTTGTTGTTGCTACGTTACCATTTGTGGAATGAAGGACTTGGTATTTTGAAAGAGCTTTACAGTCTCTATAGCCTCAGTAGCTCATAACACACAATGTTACATTTACAGGAAAGGAAACCAACTTAGAAAGAGGTTATGTGGCTGAGCTGGCATTGCCGTCAAGACTTTTTGATACCCTTTTAAATGTTATGTCACCTTTGACAGAACATACCCTGACAACTCAAAACGGTATAAAATAGGAGAGTTTGAGAGTAGAGACCCTTGTGTAAAAGCACCAGTGGTATTAGTCAGAGATCAACACAGGCGAAGGGGCGAGTTTTCTGATTTTTCCTTCTCTACCCTTTACCATATAGGACAATATTCTTCTCATAATGGCACTCAACTTTCTGGATTGTTAAAAAGAAGCTTATAAGAGCAATTTAAAGTAATATGGGCATTTTAATATTGTGACACTTAATGCTACATAAAACCTTTGTTTCCTCCAGGTTTATTGAGCTGGTGTATTAGATTTCCTGCTGTATGAGCAGGAAGATTATGGTGGCTTAGGTCTAAGTATACTTTGGGGAGGCATTTTCTATTTTCTCTATAAATAGTCTTTCTAAAGCAACACAACTGTGTAACTATTAATGTTTATATTGCATTATACATCTTCCAAAGTTTACTATGCATAGTGTGTAGAGTATGGTAACCAAAGGAAATGTTTTTGTCTATGAAATAATCTAGGAATTGTCATTATCAAAGTAAATCGATTTTACTTATTTCATCAGTAGGATTTTCATGCTTTAGTGTTACATTACGGTGTTATGTTATTTCGTCTGTAAGCTTCTAGGGGCTAGAATTTATACATATATATGCACACATCCACATGTATGCATGTACATGTCATGTTTTGAAATAAAAGCTATAGCAGAACTGAAAGACTAACTTTAAAATGGAAATAATGTAATTTAGGTGAATCCAAAAAGGGGAGAAAACTTGGAAAATCTTGGTTTCAAGTGTATGGTTTTTACAGATAAAAAAATTTGATGAAGAGGGCTATTGTTCAGAGCATGCATCAGAGATTATTTTTCATACTGAAATAATTTCTCAGGCTTAATGAAACTAACCAAATCATTAATTCCCTTTTTAAATGTGCAGAATAATTCTCACAAGTGCATGGGAAATTGTAGCCCTGCAAAAGTACAGCACAGATTTCAACTTGGGTTGTACTTTTGTTCCTTTTCCTGGGGAAACATAACCAATGGTGAAATTGCATTGCTTTGTATGAGTAATTTAATGAGCAATTGCTTCAGAATTTATATGAAAAGGGCCCCAGACCCAGCACTACAGGTCCTCCCAGAGCCCCTTTTCCTTCCATACATAAATAGCCAGTTTCGTTATGTTCAAAAACATAGCATGAGAGAAACCAATGTTGAGGGTTGTTACATCGAAAGAAATGAAAGATTATCTTCTCCAAGCAGCAGAAATTAGATGTATTGGGCCTACCTTTGAATCACTCTTAGCTTCAGATAGAACATGACGTATGGGTAATCTGCAATTTGCTAGGGGCATTGTTAGCATGCTTTGCCTCCGGGGTAGGATTTTAACCAGGCCTCCAGCAGCTGTGTGTTTGGCATCTCAGCCGCATTAGGTATACAGAACCCCCCTGCTATTATCCTGGTGAAACCTGTGCCAAGGCCCCTGGTGACACAATAGAGGTATTAGGTCAGATGAGTTACATTAAGTGGCAAGTGATAAATTCAAGATGACAATTCAAAACAGCAGTGTTTCTTCTAGTAATTAATTCCAGTGGTGCCTGAGGCGGAGCTTGGTTGCTGCCACTGGTGTGGCAATGCTGCGTAGCTAATGAGAAAACATTACAGCGAGGATTAAGGGCCTGTGCATTCTGGCAGGCTGAGGTCACTATGATTAGGAAATATTAACACAGACTTACTGTGATAAACCATATACACCCAGGAAATTTAATTTTTATTTTTTTCATGTAAAAACTGGTAAACACTATACAGTGTAGTGATTCACTAAGTGGGCTGTGGAGAGGGGTGAGGCATTCCACCCTGTGTCTGGGGCAGCCCCTCAAGGGCTATTGGGATGGCGACAAAAGGGCTTGCCAGAGCCACTGGCCCTTTTTTCTTCTGTCTGTGGACATAATGTCTTTGGCACATAGAGATGCTATAAAATGTTAGGCCTCTTTTACTTTTCTAAATGTGACTTAATCAAGACCTTTTGTTATGTGACTCATCCTCCTTGCTTAAGAAATGACTGCACCGGTTGTATGGTGGTCTTGTCAAGCAGTGGACAAGGTGTTTACCTCCTCTTGCTAAGTCCTCAACGAGGGTACCTTTGATTTCATAGTGCTATCAAGTTTTCAGAGGGCTTGCTCACATTTATTCTCAGTGCCAAACCATCCTGTGACCTATGTAGAAGGAGTGATGCTACTCCAATCGGATAAATGAGAAACTTGAGGCCAGAGTAGTCAAGGGAATGGCTCAAGATCAAACAGTCAGGTGGCCCATGTTGGGCCTAGAACTCAGCACAAAACAGCTAGGATGTTGCTTATCTGAATGTCTTGTAGAGAAGGATGCAGAGCCAACAGTCAAAGCTGTTTCCTCTAAGATTCCCAAGGAATATTCTGCTGGGCATCCTTTTGTGCATATACACATATGTGTGCATGAGCATACATACATATACACACATACATATACACACACACACACCCACAAAATGGGAGCTCATTCCTAGTGAAGGACTTTTAGTTTGAGCAACTACAGATGTCTTACAGTGTATTGGATATATGGCCTATAAAATACCTATTAAACACTTTGCCTTTGGCACTGAAAAATGAACTGCTTCTAGAGGTAAGACTGTCTCCTTATCACCTGCCATAAATTGGCTCTGGTGTTTGATACTCAAGTTCAGTATGTGCTCTGTCCCATACGTATGTGTGTGAGTGAAGGGAGATGAGTAGAAAGGCCATTAGCAACACGTGTTCTCTGAAATGTTGAAGTGCTACCAGACACTCACTTAACATCTTTATGTCCTGAGCTTCTTAGTTTATTAAGAAGTCGATTACATTTTAGAGAAAATAAGAAAAACTATAAATGCAGTGTATTTTCTTGTTTTTCTGAATTCTATATAACAGATGATATTGATCTTGCATTAATGACAATGAAATTTAGCTAGTTCCATTTTCTAAAATTGTAGAAATAATGGAGTGAGCTCTTACTCGATGATAGTAGAAGAGGGGAGGCTCAGTTTCAACGAAGGAACAATTAAAAACCACTCATAATGTCTATGTAACTCTTGTCACGTTGTGTATGAGACAGAAACAGGAAAAGTCAATATTTAGCAAATAAATCTAGCATTTCTTTACATGTTTTGAGATGATGATTTGAAAAAGCACCAAAGAGTTTCTATAAAACGTTTTCTTAACTCTGTAATTGAAGTGAGCAAAAATGAAACTCTTATGAAAATAAGATGCCCACGTTAGTAAAGGAGCAGGTAGAATGGCCCACCCCGATCCCTGGATCATCCGCAGCAGGCACAAGTGAATAAACTAATGTGTGATGAAAGGCAATGAATTTGAGTGAACTCAAATGGTTTTTATCTTAATTTTTATATTTTAACCTTGAAATAGTGCAATCTTTTTGCTTACTTAAGTTTCCATAGTTGAACAAGAGCATTATGCAAATCATTTTCTGGAGACTAAAAATCTATTGAGAAAAAAATAAAACTTCAGAAATGTGTAGGAATTCATAGTTCAAAAATATGACCCTAAATTGACTTCCATTTTAGGTAAGGAAAGAATACTGTATTTCCTTTCTAAGTGCTTAAAATTATATTGTGTTCAATTTATATCATACTGTTTAATGATCTAACTTTATCTGTAAGTTCACAGTTAAGAATTTAAAATATTCCTTTAGTAAAGAGGAAAGGAAATTCATATGTCAGGCTTTGGATGGGATGTTCTTTTTTCCCAAAGACAAGTCAGAAAATAAAAAGTTTCTAATGTTTTGAAGCTTGTCACATGTCTAAATCACTAGACAGGTTTTACTACTTAAAACAATGCCAAATCTTACATAGAAAAGGTTCTAGAACAAAACTGTTATTTCATTTGGATTCAAACCTGCTCTCGCCCTTCTGTCTGATCATCTTTTTTTTAATTAGGCACTTGGGTATTCCATGCAATCCTGAAGCCTATCAGAAACCAGGCAATTTCTTCTTTGTGTCTGCCAAGCTTCAAGTTTCTCAGAGTCTCACATTTTAAAATATTTTCTGCTGTGCTATGAAAGGAAGAGCACTGTACTGGAAGCCCAAAGATCTGGGTTCCAGTTCTGGCCCTACCTCTGACTCACTGTATGAACTGTAGGCCTCAGTTTTCTCATCTGTGAAATGAGAGAGAAGGTTTCCAAACTTGTCCTCAATCACATCATATGCACTTAGAAGGCTTTCTTTTTAAAAACTTATTTAGAGAGTATTTAAATTATATAAGTAATTTGTGCTTATTTTAAGAAGTCAAGCAAAATGGACATATAAAGAAAAAATTTGGTAATGCTCCACCCTCTTCTGACTTAAACAAAATAGAAGTTTATTTCTCCTCTCACCTAAAAGATGTCCAGAGGTAGGATGTCCAGGGCTGGTGTAGTGGCTGCAGGGTGTCATCAGGAACTCAGGCTTCTGTCTCTCTGTTCCACTATCCTAGTTCATAGCTGCCATTCTCAAAGTCATCTCATGATTCAAAAATGGCTGTTGGCGCTCCAGCTAACAGAGACATACTGATGGCCAGAAGAAAGAAGAAAGGCAGAAGAAATAAAAAAGAAGTAGGAGAATCCCTCCCATCTGAGTTATCTCCCATTAAGCACACAATTTTGTCTACATCTTATTGGCTGAAACTGAATTACATGATCACAGTCATAGCAAAGGAGGCTGGAAAATGTAGTATTTTATTCTGAGTGGTAAGATGCCTGGATAACAGCTAGTTATAATTCTAAAGAGGAAGGAGGGTATGGCTAAAGAAAGGCAATTGGCAACGTCTCCACCAGTGCATATCTTTCCATACTTGTTTTTCATGCTTGTACAAACATATACAAATGTATAGAGTTTTCATTTGGTGGTTCTTTAGTGGTTGTTTATTAAAATGGATGGTATTGTACACGTTTTTGTATAACTTGCTTTTTTTCCTCTGAATGTATTATCAACATCCACCAAAGTCAATGTATGGAGATTGGACTTATTCTTTTCAATAATTACGTAATGTACCATAATATGAATTTATCCTAACATATTTAACCAGTCCCCTGCTGATCAAATTCAAACTTTCCCTACTGATCAACATTCAAAAAAATGTTGAAGTAAATATACATATATCTTGAGCCATGTTTTCTTACATTTTAAAAATTATGAATGCCATCATATACACAAATAAATATATACAATGTATGTGCCCTGTTTATAGAAAAATAAAACAAATGCATGTGTATCTACCACTCAGTTAAGAAAAAATAATTATTATTATTTAAAAATTATTTTAATTATAATTATTTTTTAAAAATAATTATTTTTAAAACCCATACACTATTCACACATAACATACCTCTCCTCCTTTCCAAATTATCTTGAATTTTATTATTTCTTTGCTTTTCTTTATAATTTTACTACAGATAAATATACTTGTAAAATATTATTTTGTTTTGCTTGTTTTTGTTCAAATATATCAATGAAGTTATATTGTATGTATACTTCTGTGACTTTATCTTTTTTTGCCGTACATTATTTTATGAGATTTATTGATGCTGAATGTATGTAGCTATCGCTTATTAATTTTCACTTGTGTATAGTAGCCCATTGTATGAATATACCACTATTTATCTTTTCCCCTGGTAATAGACATTTGTTTACATTTTTTTTGCTAACACAAAAATGCTCTTTTATCCATTCTTGTTTGTTCTTATTTTCTTGTGCATATGTGCAAGAGTTTCTCTTGGTTACATACTCTGGAATACAGTTCCTAAGTCATAGGGTATATAAGTGTATTTTTCCCCCAAAGTATTTATCCCAAATTACACTACCACTGGCAGTGTGTAAGCATTACTGTTGTTACACATCTTTGTCAAAAGTTAGTAGCATCAGACTTAAATTTTTGCCAGGCTAGATACAAAATTATCTGGAAGGCTTTTAAAAAGTTCTTTAGCTCTAGAGATATTGATTGAATAGGCCTGAGTTGGTCATTTATGGAGGGTCCTGGCATCCGTACTTTAATAAATTCCTGGTTTATTCTGATGCTCAGCCATGTATGGAACCACATGTCTAGACTGATCTTTAAGCCTCCTTATAGTGTGACTATTTCCAGATTCTCTGTTGCCTTTCATTGCCCACAATGATGCCACCATCTTTGTCTGGGAGTCTTTTTCTGCAGAGTTCTTTGCATTTCCATTTCTCCTTCTTTTCCACTTCCCTAGCAAATATATAAGCCCTGAATCAAGTCCTTATTATTTTGTGCCAAGATTAGAAGTGACATAGAAGGTGGTTACATTCACAGACTCTGGAGTGAGTCTGGGTTCAAAAACTGGCTCTGCCACTTACTAGCAGAGTAACCTTCAGTCAGTTACCTTCTCTGAGTCTCTGTGTCTTCAGTTGTAAAATGAGAATGATAATAAAAGTACCTATCACATGGGGAATGTGTAGATTAAAGGAGTTAATATATGTAAGGATATTAAAACGGTGCCTGGCACAGGGTAAACACTCAATGAAAGTTATATAATAATAATAACAATAATTATTATTGTTATAGTTCCTGTTACTTCAACTGCCTCCTGGAGGAGTATGGGGAATTTGAAAGAGAGAGAGCCTCATTGACAACCTGTCTTCTAATTCAGCTCTCTTTACATAGAGTGCTAAAATAATCTTCTACCGGCACTATTTCATCATATTCTCCACTGTTCAAGGATGTGCAATGGTCCCTTTTGCATGTCTTGGGGAAATAACTCATCAAACGCTCATGGAAACATCCATGGTATGAGGCATTTGCTTCACTTGAAAGAAGCAGTTTTCCCTTTTTCTTTCTGTTCCAGTGTAGTTTGTCTTCGACAATACTTAACACGTGTCTTAGGTAAATTGTATTAGTCAAGATTCTGGTTCAGCTGCTTTAACAAAGACCAAATAACAGTGTTTGACAAGGGAGAAGTTTACTTGTGTCTCACTTAACGCCAAGATTGTAGGCAACCTGGGAAGTGAGTGGCTGCGTTTCATGAAGTTTGATCCTGGTACCGTCCCCCTTGTTGCTATACCATTCTCTAGTGCAGGGGTCAGCAAAATTTTCTATAAAGGGCCAGAGAGTAAATATTTTAGGTTTTGGGGGCTAATTGGTCTCTGTTGCAACTACTCAACTCTGCCATTGGTGCATAAAATCAGCCATAGTCAAAACATAAATGATTGGATGGTTATGTTCCAATAAAACTTTATTTATGAACACTGAAATCTGAATTTCACATAATTTTCATGGGTCACAAAATATTGTCCTTTTAATTTTTGAATCATTTAAATATGTAAAAACAATCCTTAGCTTGTAAGCCATATAAAAACAGGTGGTGAATTTGGCCCATGGACCATAATTTGCTGATTCCTGTTGCAGGGAGTTGCTCTAATCTGCAAGATCAAATATAGTTCACTACCACTATACCCACAACCCAGCCCCCAAGAAATGGGGACAGAGGCAGCAAATGACAATCATCTTCCTTTAAATAGAATCATAATTCACCTACATTGCTTCTGCTCACATTCCACTGGCCAATGCACTGTCAAATGGCCATCCATACCTAGTTGCAAGGGAGTATGGGAAATATAATCTCTAGCTGGGCTGCCATGTGCCTAGCTAAAACTTTAGGGGTTTTAATATTAAACAGGAAAGAGGGGAGTTTGGATATTGAAGGGCAATTAGCAATCTCTGCCACAGCACTTGGGAATTGAATTGGAATAATGACAGGAAGATTAGCTCCTAGACTTGGGGTCCTTTGAGGTTTGTCCTCTTGTCATTGCCAAGAATGAGATCTATGATGCTCAGTGACTATAAAATAAGTCCCCTTCACTGTCCATGAGACACACATGATGGTTGTAGGACTCAGGGGGAAAAGGTTGCTGGTCATCTAACTGGGAACAATCACTATAGAACATAGTCGGTATTATCAAGCCACTTGGTTGATAATTGTGATTTAACATTAAAAATGGGTGTCAAAAATCACTTCAGAAGCAAAGTTCTTTTTGCTATTGGTTTTTATCCTCCACTTACATTTTTTAAGTTAAGAATGTAGATATCTGGTAAACCTTAATATAATTATAATCCAGCATCCCTTGTCTAGATGTTAACATTGAGACTGGCTACCTGACTCCCAGCCCCAGATTTTCAGCTCATGCTGGAAGAAGAAGCAAGGGCAGGAAATGGATGCGCACTGAGCCTGTTCTTCTAGTCAGGAAAATATCTCTCTAGATAGACTCAACCTGTAAACTTTCAATCTGACAAGAGGTAAAAATCTTTTTTTTTAGCTAGGTACATTGCTACCCTGAAAAAGCTGAGGTCCTGTTGGTAAGCGGAAGGATAGATTAGTTGTTGGATGGACAACTCACTGTCTCTATCCTGTCCAATTCAATTGTTAAGTTTGAAACAGATTTATTGAGCACCTACTATGTGCGGGACACTTCACTGAGCCCTGGGAGGGCAAAAATTAATAATATAAAACATCTGCTTTTGAGGAGGGAGTAGTCTATAAGGGAAGACAGATTAGCAAACACATAATGATCATTTAGTATGATAATAGAAGTGTGTGTAAAGGACAGAAAGAACTGAGAGCAGGTAGTGATTGACCCTAACTTTGGGATGGTGAGAAAGAAGGTCAGAAATGAATTAGTATCAACAGAAACATTGGAAGGAGAATAGCATCATCTTTCTCCCAGAGAATAGAATCTGGTTATGAATGGAATATCATCCCATTCTGCATGTATGTGATATGAGAGTTTGATTTGATGTGAGAATGATCACATCAACTGTGTGGGAGAGTGCACCTGTGTGTATGTGTGTGCTTTCACATGCACACATCAGTACCAGGAATTATACTGTTTCCCCCAGGGGTCTGAGGCTTACTGCCTGCAGTTGGTATTACGTGTACTTACTTACCGTGGTGCAAGAGCTTCTCCCAATCACAAGGGCCATTTTCACAAGCTCTACCTTGTCAAAAAATATGATTTGTACACATATAAAAATGTGCACGGACTATGTATGCTCATTTCTCTTATTTAGTGCTCACCTGGTAAGAGGTAAAATTAAATGCATTTCTTAGGGTATGGGGAACTTATAAGCCAGAAATTTCCCTTTTTATTTCTCAAATTAAAATAGCTTGGCTGTTGTTACATGGCAGTATTTCTTTTTTTGTTTACCCTGAATGCTGCCTGTGTTTGCATATTGGATTTAGGCATCATACACCCCCAACAGGCATTAAAAGCAAGAAGTGGAAGGCTTGGAGAATATAGAAATGCTGAGAGATGACAGGCTTTTGCTGCAGTTGGAAGCTGGGGAATAGATAATTACATCATTGTCTCTCATTCTGTTCCCACGTGGACTTGCTTAAATGTCATTTCCAACTGCAGGTTCTCACTCTTTCCTACCTCGGAAACCTTATTCAACCTGTGCTCAGATCATGAGAGCGGCATCTGGCTCAGAGTGTGCTCCGTGGGGAATTCCTATTCAGGCATCGCCGGTCTTGACCTGGCTATTGTTGTTTGTGATACTTACTGGTAAAGTTTCTCAATCAATACAACATCAGCCCGAGGAGCTCCTGGGAATGGAAGCCTGCGGCAGCGTACTTAATCTTGGAGCCAGCTTGTGCTCTCTGCTCGGCTGCTAAACTGGGTAGTTGGCCTACTTGATGTGGCATTATTGCTGCTGAGGTCAGATGTGAGCCACTGGGTGAGTGCTGATGAATGGCTGTTTGTGATGAAGCGCCTCTCCCGCCCACCAGGAGACATTTAATAATGATAGACCATAACTGCACTCGCACAAAAATCTGTGCCGCTTGTTTGTGAGTCTTCTGGGCTGGAGGTGTAGAAGGATTGGCATTATGATAGAAGGAAGCTTTGAAAGTGGTATTTTTTTTTGGATTAAACATAGAAAGGGCAGGGGAGAAGCTTAGGAACTGTTGCAGTATTTTAAATGATAGTAAATGAAGTTTTCCCTCCCTGCTCAGAGAAGGCAGCTGTTACACACACGTTCCATCACTTCACATTGTCCTTCCTCTTCCTGTTCACCCTTTGTTTTAGCATGACTTCTAGGCAGTGTGGAAAAAAATAAATGGGAAATTATTTTAATTTTATTAAAATGGACCATTATGATATGTTCATCATTGAGGGAGTAATTATTCAGAATGTGAAGCATGGATTTGGCAGTTAACACCCACTAAGATGAAGGAGAAATTAGTATCTAAATAATAATTGAACATAGTGTTCACCCCCATTGTTTAGAATATAACACTACGAAGCCCAAATAATTATAAAACCGTTGTCCTGCAGGAGGTTTCACTGCATTATTTATCTAGCTGTTTCCTGTTCAGTCCAATCCTTTTTTTAGTAATCAAAGGAAAAATAAAAATGCTTGGAGTGACCTAAATATTGTTATAAATGAAGGCAGGTTTCTCTGTAAATAAATAGACCACAAAATATTGTCAAGAAAATAATCAAAAATGTAAATGTTGGGTTCAGACAGAAGCTACACAAAATCAGAGGGCTTCATTAAATACTTGATTACATGGCAATTATCTAATGACTAGGGGAGTGATGTTGGGCTTTTCAGAGGTGTTATTAGCTTACCAAGACGCTGGACTGTGTGTTTAGAAAAGGTCTGTGAATAATAGTTACATGTTCTGGGCAGAGCCCCCGGTTTACTCATTCTTTATCCCAGGACCTAGCACAGTGCCTCATGCAAAGAAGGTCTGCTGTAAGTATGTATGGAATGAACAGAATGAGGGAGAAAATGAAATGAAGTAGAGGGTGGTTTGGGGACACACCTTCTGGGAATAGAAGAACTGATGCTCTTCCAACTCTGCAAGATTATATTTTTCCATCTCTCTAGTACTGAGGATTAGTCTATACTAATGATGTTAAACTACTAATGTTTGGTCTGAATGTGGTGAAATCATTTTTTCAAATATTTGAGGTAGATTTCAATTCACCTTTATGATTGTACCCGTTTGCATGGCAAACAGTCCTTCCAAATGTGCAAAGAAAATTCAGCTTTTTCATTTTCCGTGTCTGATGAAGTCTTTTTTATGCACTCCAAACCTACTGTGTCGCCAGGACAGAGTGGATGTGGGGAACACCTCAGTCCAAATTGTTAAATTCAGTTCCAAGCAACAATTTCAATAGACTATTTAGGTATTGCAGACTTTCTGATTTTCTACCATTCTTCCTGTGCCCCTCAGGTACAGTTTTGTGGGTGTCTGCAGGGAAGGGTTTACACAACCTCCTGGTGGCGTGGAAGAGGTGTCTTTGGATGACAGGCTCAGGTCATTGTACTGCCCTCTAGTTCCTGAGAAGTGGATATTCCATGTCCTCCAAGTCTCTGGGGGCCCTGATGGCATCCAGTGCTGACCTCTGCAGCGGCTATAAACTTGTGATCTGTTCACTTGGCTCCATCTCTGTCTGGTGAATTGGCTCCAGCTTGATCTTAGAGATTCTGTGCATGCCCTGAAGCCTGGTTGCTGTCTCCATTTATTCCCGGCCCAGACAACCTGCCCTATAGGTTGTGACTTCAGGGCTCCTCAGCTTCCACCGGGGGGATCCTTCATGTATGATCCCTGTATTGGCACAGGCCCTCCTGTGGCACAGAGGAGATGGTGTGGGGCTCTTCCATGCACTGGCAGCTCAGGAGTGCCAACTCAGGTGTTTTCTTTGCTTGGCCAGATAGCAGCCCCCGGTTGTTGTGAAGGCATCCTGTGAGGTCATCTCCTTCCCAAGCCTCACATAAGAAGTGGAGAAAACACCTCTCTGCTTTTGGCTTTCCTGGACCTCTCTAACACACCTCCCTCCAAGACTTGGGCACAGAATGGAGGGAGACAAAAGATACATATCTCCTCCTCTTATCTCTAGCCTCCTCTTTCCCAATATGCCCTCAAGGCCTGCAAGATGAAGAAAATTTGTTCCCTCTTCCGGGCATAGAACTTCTCCTCCTCCTTCCCAGCTGTCATTCCCTGTGTTTCCCTGAGTCTATAATAGTGACACAGTGGGGGAGAGTACAACTAAAGGGAGGAAGGAATAATAAACAGTTTTTGAAATATTATGCCCCCGATATGTACCTTTGTTTCACTTCTCTCTAGTTACAATATTTTTTCTCTACACCTCAGTAACACACAGCCAAGAAAACGCTTAAACCTGAGTTTGGCATCATATGAAGTGTAGTGGTTTGAATGATGGCTCCCAAAAATATATGTCCACATCCTGGAAACTGTGAATGTACTCTTACCTGGAAAAGGGATCTGTGCAGATATAATTAAGCTAATGATCTCAAGATGAGATCATTCTGGATTACCAGGTGGACAGAGAAGACATGGAGGAGAAGGCCATGTGGAGACAGAGGCAGAGATTGGAGTGAGGCCCATAAGCAAGGAGTGCCAACAGCCAGCAGAGGATGGAAAAGGCAAGGACTGAATCTCCCTACAGCCTCTGGAGGGAGCACAGCCTTGCTGACACCTTGATTTCAAACCTCTAACCTCCAAAACGGCAAGAGGATACATTTCTGTTGCTTTAAGCCACCCAAATTGTGGTAATCTGTTTCAGCAGCCACAAGAAACTAATACCTGAGGTGATATCAGATTGGTTTCCCCAGCCATAATCCGTTGATTATGAACTTGTGAGTGTCCAATATATACGTTCTGACTGGATTCCTTGCAATATTTCTCAATTGCCTCCCTATGCTATTTCCTTTTTCTCAGAAATAACCCACTTAATTTTACAAACATTTATTGAGCACTTACTAGGTGCCAAACACTAGGTGTGTTTAGGAGACAAAGATAAATAAGACCCAGTTCTTTCCCTTCTAGAGATTATGTGCCTGTGTCTGGTAGTCTAAGAACATAGTGATATATCTTTGGTTTACTCTGGAATTGGGATTCCAAATGGGCCTGTTTTTATGCCTCTTTTTTTATCCAGCTGAGTAATTTCTATACAAATCTGAACCAAGAAATTTCAGTGTTTTTAATGCCAGCCCAGTTTTCAATCTTTCTTCCCAGGATCATCAAATTATTCCCTGTTTTCTGACAACAACTCCCCAGAATAACAATAATAAGGACAAATATCTCTGGATAATAAGATAACCTGGGAATTAAAGCATGTACCAACATTCATTTTGCGGTGATTAGGCTGTGTTGACTGGACTAGGCTGGATAACAAGTACTAATCAATGTACACAAATGCAGATTAGAGCAATTCTGGGACTATCCGTGGGAACCTTCAGAGATCACCAAGATCATTAAGTTCAAACACAGATTTGGTCTCAGCCACATCTTTAATTTATCGAGTGCTCTGTGAGGGCTGGGTTTACATGATAAACTGCACCCTGTTGGATCTCCAGGGTGCACTTGGGACCATGGGGCAGGAATTACGGGTGTAGGTATTAGGTGTTCTATATTAACAAAAAGAAAAGAAAGCCAAAAAGCTAAAGATCTAGTAGTATGCCAGTGATTCTGTATCTTTTAAAAGATAGCAAGAAGCTGAGAATCTAGAACTGAGTCATTGATTCAGGCCCCCACTCTTGCTTCCAAGAGAGGAAGGATTGCACAGAAGAAGGAGCTTTGGAATAAAGAAGACCTGGTTTTAAATCAGGGCTCTGAATTTACTACCACACAATTTGGGGCAAGTGACCTCTGTGCTTCAGTTTTCTCACCTGAAAAATCGAGAAACTGTTATTTACCTTTTAGGCTTATTAAAGGATTAAAAAGTAGCATTTGTAAAATGCCTAGCACCATGCCTGGTACTTAGTGGTCAGCTGAGAGAAAACTGTTGTTATTATTCCCCATCTTACTCCTGTTCGTCATTTTAACTGAAGCTGCCAGGAACGAGGAGTGTCAGGCTTTTACTGATGCAGAGAGTGGGGGCCTTTCTATAAGGAAAAAGAGAGGGTTAAAAAGAGAGATAAGGGTCAATTAGTCAAGAGGCATCAGAATGCACAGGCAGTCACCTGGCCTGGCCTAGGAGTCAGGACACCTGAGTTTTAGCCCAGATTCTGCTGATCTGCTAGGTGACCTGGGGGAAATAAGGTAACCCCCTGTGACTCAGTTTCCTCACCAGTTAAATGTAGGATTTGAACTAAATTAGTGTTCTTAAACACCCACCTAAGAACTTATGCTAGTCCATGACCAAGTTTTTATTGGTGTATATTAAACTAAGAAAAATAAGAACACTCAAGGCAGTTTTTCATCACACTAAGCTGATCACATTCAAAGGATTACCTTTAATCTGCAATTACATCTGTCCTGACTTTTTGATGTTATAATGTCCTTTTAAGAAATGATGGGGATGGTAGATAGCAACTGCTTCTTGGCAAAATACAAAAAAAGGCAACTTTATAACTGCCCCAAAATTGTTGGTCTGTTTTGGTTTTTTTTTTAAACTTATTAGACCATAAAATCCCCAGACTTGGGAACCACTGAGCTAGATGATCTCAAGTGCCTCTTATGTGTAAAACCTCTGGACCTACGTAGTACCACTAATAATATTTTTGCTCTTGGGTTGCTTGCTGGAATGAAAACTTGATCCAAGACAATGTAAAGGAGGGGTTGCAGGCATCAGGGAGGGATGACTTGAGAAGGGAGTGCAGCTTGTGTGCCAGAAGAGGGGCAGAGCTGTTGGTGGGATGGGCCACATGGGGAGAAAGGTCCTGAGATCTAGAAACAAGACCTCCCATCATGGTTGAACTGCCATTTGGAGGTGGAGATAACTTGAGATAAGGTTCTCCACTTTTTAAAAAATGTTGCCAAGATGCAGTTGCCATCTACTATCACCGTCATTTCTCAAAAGAAAGGGCATTATAACACCAAAAAGTGAGAAAGGCATGATCTCAGAGCAAAAGACAATCTTCTGAATGTAATCAGATTAGTGATGTGAAAACCCACAACTGATGGAAAGAACTCCATCTGGTCCAGACATAGCATGGTGTCCAGATGACATGTGGGAAGGTGACCCAGGAGGGTCCAACCAGACAGTGGGACTCTGTTAAGTCAGGAGGAGAAGGTGGCAGGAAATCTCAGAGCAGGCAGCTGGGGCTATGCCAGCAGGCAGGCCTTGAGCCAGTGTCAGAGAGGCTCTGCAGCTGGATATGATCTTCTTATTAAGAATAGGGTTCAGGGACTTGCCTCTAGTCCTGGAGAGGGACAGAGGGCTGGATGGTAAGAATAAAGCAGGGCTTCATTCCAGGAGAACTTGGGGGAAAAAACCTGGTTATAAAGCTGATAAATCAGGCACAGAGGTACAAGACCAAGAACCAGTTACTCAAACTGGGAGACAGGGTGAAGTTACAGTGAAGAACTGAAATGCAGGTTCAGAGTGAAACTGAGCTTTGGAACTAGGGCTGCTTCAGGGTCTCAAACATGATCAGCTTATTCGAATCATCGCTGCCCATGTTCCATCCTCAGATTCTGATATCATTGTTACAGGGTTGGTCCTAGGCTTTGGCATTTTTAAAAAAGCTCCCTCAGGTGTGCAGCCAGGGTTGGGAGCCCTGGGCTACTCAAAGCCTTTGTGGAAAGGATAGGATCTGAGCTGATAGGAAAGAGCTGAGATCTGGTTAGATCTACCGGTGAACGCCAGGCTGTCCTGACTGTGGGGAAAGTAAAGGTAAAGGAGGAGAAGAGAGGCAGGTGGAGGGTGATGAGCACGTATGCAGGAGTTGCTCCATGGCTGTCTGGACAGGAGCTCAGGGAGAAACTAGCTTGCTGAAAAATTCAGAGGTCTTTGCTATTCAATGGTATAAGCTAACACCCCCGTTGGGGAGCACTGGCTGAGCAAATATAGCTTTGTGTGTGTTAATTGCTTCAGTAGATGTAAGAAGCATGACAGGTATTCACTCAAGCAGAAAGAGCAGAATTTCTCAGATATCTTCCACTCATTTTATTCAAAATTGAAAGGATATTCTGCCGTCAGCTAGGGCATTCTGCTCTGCACAGGAAACCCAAAACCTTTATCACCCGCCTGAAGGTCTCAAGCTGGAAACCTGAAGAAATAGGTGTAGCACTGGTCATTTCTACTGTTAAAAGTCCAAGGTTGAATTTTGGATTGAAACCATAACAATAAAAAGGTCAGGTGGACTTCTTTTTTGCTTTGGTAGTTTGCCAAGTAAAGGAAAAACACCCCAGAGACCATTAGAAGAGCTTGAGAACCTTTTGGTGGGAAATGTATGATATCAATTAACAAAAATAATAATAACAATAACATTTGCTGAGTGCTTACTGTCTTAGTCTGCTCAAGCTGTTATAACAAAATGCCACAGATTGGGTAGCTTAATCAACAGAAATGTGTTGTTCATAGTTCTGGAGATGGGAAGTCTAAGATCAAGGTGCCTGCCCATTTGGTTTCTGGTGAGAGCTTTCTTCCTGGCTTATAGATGCTGTCTTCTCGCTGTGTCCTCATAAGGCAGAAAGAGAGAGAATCAACTCACTGGTGTCTCTTCTTGTAAGGATGCTAATCCCGTCAGATCAGGGCCCCACCCTTATGACCTCCTTTAACTTTAATTACTTGCTTATAGATCCTATCTCCAAATATAGTCACACTGGGGATTAGGGCTTCAACATGAGTTTTTGGGGGTGGCGCAATTCAGTCTATAGCACTTACTATGTGCCAGCATTTTTAAAAGAACTTTATACATGTTAAATAATCCTCACAATCCTATGAGAAAGATACTCTAATTATTCCTATTTTACATGTAGGAAAGGAAACGGATGCTCAGAGAAGTTAAGCAACCTGCCCAAGGTCACATAGCTGTCAGTAATCTCTTTGAAATATCATGTATATGAAGAAATGAAGAGACATAAACACTGCTAATACTTCCCCTGATCCTTGTAGAATATGTCCTCTTGGTTATGTCACATTCCCTGAGGACCCTAAACAGCTAATGAGCTCTGACACCCATGATTAGAAGAGCTGTATTGGAAATATTTGTTACTTACACCCTCTTTCTTTACAGTGAACCAAAAGCTTAATTCAAAAGTACAATCTCACATTTGTTTGTAATACCATTAGGTCAGTTCTACTTCATTCAGATATTTAACCAATATTTTTAAAACCTACACTTACTATCAAGCACTCAGACCTTTTTCTCTTCTCACAAGAGTTTAGGTCAGGAAGCCAGACATATTTATAAATAATTACAATACAGTGTAATGTGTTGTACATCGATACATGCAAACAACACAATGATAATTGTAATTATAAATATCAAGTGTACCAAGAAATGAAGATATGGAAGCACTGCTAGCACTTTCCCTCATCCTTGTAGAACAAATCCTCTTGGTTATGCCAAACTCCCTGAGGGCTCTAAACAGCTAATGAGCTCTGACACCCATGATTAGGTTACCTAGACCTTGTACTTCCCCCAGTAAGTCCTCTTACATTAACAACCAAAACATATGATAATCTTATCATGTGCCTGGAATTGTGCTTAGTGCTTACAATATGATACATCTCACTGAACTCTTAGGAGTTCAGAAGTATTATCATTTCCATTTTTGAAAAGAAATCTGAGACTTAGATTAAGTAGCCTATTCAAGGACACATTGCTAAGTGAATTCAGATCAAAGCCAAGAGTTGAACTGAGGCTTAACCCAAGGCAATCTGATTCTTGAGTGCCCACTCAAAAGCCTCACAACATCCTTAGGTGTGCTCCATGCCAAGGAGTGATCATAGAAAATTCTGATCATCGAATTTTGGTAATGTCAGTACTCCATCAATATCCTGGAGCAGTAACAGGGAAGAGATGGGTGGTTGTCTCACACACCTATGTCTAAATTACTTTTAATTGTTTTGTCATTTTTAGCTTGAGTACAAATGGGAATTTTTGCGATGAAAATTATCTTGTGCATACTATTTCTGATAATTCTCATGCTTGTTGTGAAACCCCCTTTTATATGCTTTATATTTTCAGATTACAAAAAAGTAATTCCTTACAAATATTCCTTACAATAATTTGTTCCTTCAAAGAGTAATGAACAGGACTTGGCTTTTGCCTGAAAGAGCTCACAGCCACTCCTCTCCATGCACTGTAGACTTTCCCATTAGAAATTACATATATAAAATGTTCAGGAATAAATGATAAATGACAATAGTTATTATGCAGAAAAAATACCTCAATGGCAATGACTGTCATATTTAGAACATTTCAAATTTCATTGTTGTCTATCTGGTCTAATATACCAGGACTGGTTCTCTGTGTCCTCTATGAGAAATCTTTAAAGTTAGTATAGAGGAGAACATCTAGTTTGGGCAGTAAGAAAAGGATTTCTGGTGCAGAATCTGTATCAGGTTATGTTGTTCTGAGAATACACGTCTCTCTCTCTTTCTCTGTCTCTCTCTCACACATACACACACACACACACACACACAGAGAAATCCTTAGCTCATAATAGGCAGATACCTCTGAATGGGTTAAAAATAAACACAGGCCCTCAGGAAAAAAAAGGCAGAAACAGTAATGACAGTTTTGAAGTATCCAGTACCTGTTGTGACAGGAATAACAAATTAATTGGGACTATAACGGATTCTTGGTAAAGGTGAAGTAAACACACTTGACTGTATATTTTTCACCATCAGTTAAATCTCAATTGGTTCTAAAAATAAACAGAAGACATTGAACAGTTTTAATGGATTCTGACACCTAGGTATTATGCTGTCACTCCAGTATAAATGAATCATAACTTTGGACTGCACCTAGGAATTACTACACATTTGGAGAAAATTTATGGTGCACCAAGCTTTGAATCATGATGTGATATCAAAACTAAAGTCAAAAGAGGAAAAAAGCTGGGCATAAATTATTATCCTCAATCCCATATGTATCTTCCAGTGCAACAGGTAAAGGTTCGAGGATTTAGGAATACTGCCAATAATTATCATGGGTGCTGAAACAAATTTATCCTTCTGAAAGTGGTTGGGAGTAAAAAAAAAAAAAAAAGAAAAGAAAAATTCCAGCAGAAGTCTAGTCTTGTACACGTGACAGGGGTGTTTAATTTCTCCTTTGTGTATGTGTGTCCCTCTGTCCAGCTAGACTGCCTCCTCTTGAGGGCATGAGCGTCTCTGCAATCTCAGGTACCTCTCAGGGGCCACACATTTCTATTTTCAATAAAACGTCTGATCTTTGGACCAGTTCATGCACTGAATAGACTACTTTAGTAACCATAATCAGTCAAGCTCATTGTCTCCAGTGACATAGGCAAAAACCTGTACTTCTTGCTTTTCAATGAACAGTTGGCATGGGCTAGACATTGCCTTGAAGTCTGTGACTAATCATAGAAGGAAGACAGCCAGAAGATATGCCACTTTGAAAAGAGAAATCTGTGAATGGATAACTTGATATTTTGAGACTCCAAATGCATCACCAGAAGATTGTTAAACGCTCATGTATTTATTTGGTTGAAATATCAGGTTTTAAAGAAAACAGTGCCTAAAGATATCAGATTCAGACACCAGGAGAAAATTTTTATGAAGCGCTTTTACTGCATAATAGAAATAATAATACTGTACATTTGTATGGCATTTGGCATTTTTCAAAGCATTTTCATCAATAATACTTTATTCTGTCTTCTGTAAAGCAATAGGGCTGGCATATTATGCCATTTTACAGGTAAAGAAATGGAGACAGAAAGGTTAACTCAATCAGTGAGAAAGCAGATATTAGAATGCTGCTCTTTGCTTGTTGGACCAGTAGACTTTCTAGAAGCTTATTTTTTTTACCTTTGGATAAATAGAACAAAATCTAACATTTGCATACTGCTGTACAGTTGGGCAGACAGAGCAGGTAGGCTTATTCTCATCTTATAGAGAAGAAAACTAATGATCTGAGAGGTAAAGTGAATTGTCCATGGTTGCTTGGCTAGTAAGTGGTAGAATTCAGGAAGAGAAACTCCTGCTTTTCCCAAAAGCATTCTTCACATGCTTTGGCTACTGAAATCTGGCGTATTAAGTAGCGCTGCTCTCCTTTCTCCTAATCAGCTTACTACATTCTCATAGTTCAAAACAACCCTGTTAGTTAACTCATTGGGTTGGTTGATTTTCTCTGACTCAACCTGCAAAAACTGAGACCCTACATCCTGGAATGTTGGTTGAAGGCTAACCAGAGATAACCTTTCTCAGTTGGCTTGTAAGTTGATTCTCTCCGATATTTGAAGAACAAAAATGCAAAGAAGGGCCTCATCTTTTAATGATAAATCTTTTAACTATCAAACATGTACCAGGCTATCGGAGACTCAGAGTAGATGTCTTTAAGTAAAGGTCCATGTGTCTTTGAGATAAATCGCTAGTCTGGGTCCTGGCTGGACCCAGAGGAGGAGACAAATACCATGTGTGGAGAGAAAGGGAAGGGTGAGCATCGAGTAAGTTGTGAGGAAATGGGGCGGGGTGGGGGGGTGGGGGTTTCGGGAGTAGAACCGACTAGAAAGAGTAATGGAGGCCCCCCTAGGACACCAGGCCAGGCCATGGGAACTCCTCCCACCACCCTGGCCTTGCACACAAGTTGCTCTTAGGACACCCTTCCTGTTTGTTGACTCATCACTTCCAGGCTGCCATTTTGACGCACACATCCTGAAACGGCATCTAGACGTTTGCGATGTTCACTCAAACTTCTAGGCTTAATCCATACCTTGTGGCTACTTGTGCAGTTTCAGTTTTGATGCAAGCCCCTCTACATTGACCTTGTACAGTTATAAATGTTTTAACATCCATAAAAAGATAAAACGTGCGCTCCCATAAAGAGCAGCAAACAGAAAACACAGTAAGTAGTAGGAAGATTTGAGGCCGTGCAACAGTAGTCTCTGTAAGGCCGACGATGCTGCGAGCTTCCACTGTATCCCTGAAGTTTAATGGCTGTGAATATGGTTATCGCCGTCTTTTTAGAGGGCATTATATTAGTGTGACCGTCAGTAAGTACCAAACTCACATTTTTATTTCCACTGCGAAGGAGATCGTTTCCTTTGCTCCTTTAGAAAGGGAAACGGGGGCTTCGCAGCTTTTTTAACCCCCTGGAAAATAAACTGCAGCTGCAGTATTCAGAGTCCACCAGCTTCTGAGGCTTTTGGAGCTTTACTTCTGTTAGGAAAATGTGCTCTTTATGCTCAAACGCAAGTTTCCCGGTGTTTTTGTTTTTAAGATTAAAAAACACTGGAGAGGGAAAACAAAGCTTTTAAAGCTTCATAAAAGGTTGTGAGTTCACTCCTTTCTGTTTTTCAGGGTTATAAACACGGTTCCAGAAAAAGCTCCATTTCAGAGCTGAGAGACCAGCAGATATTTAAAGGGGTAGCACCTTAACTTGTCAATTTTGAGAATACCAAATGATCCTGGAGGTTTTTTATTCCTTTAATCAGCTGTAATTTTCAGCTCTGATGCTATCTGACAGGCTTCATCTCAACCCCCCTGCAACATTGCTCCTCTGGCTTCTTCTCTGGGAGATACATGTAAGGGGGA
This sequence comes from Balaenoptera ricei, assembly GCF_028023285.1. NCBI lineage: Eukaryota > Metazoa > Chordata > Mammalia > Artiodactyla > Balaenopteridae > Balaenoptera > Balaenoptera ricei. The sequence goes on along the minus strand of NC_082645.1, from coordinate 63,618,158 downwards.
GTGGATCTGAAAAATGAACTGACAGCATAAATTGGATGGGACATCACCAACCTATTGTGCTGGTGCCACATTTGGAGGGGGTAAAGGGGAAAGGTTGAAAGGATGCCTGCTTCATAGAGAAGGGTCAGGTGCCAAGACTTTTTACATTTTTTCTCTTTTTTTCTTTTTCTTTCTTACCTTCCTTCCTCTCTGCTCTCTCTTCCTCCTTCCTTCTCTCTCCCTCTTCAGTTTTTAAACCCATTTCTCTCCTTCTTACCCTTCTTTGGATAATAGGCACACAGATTTTGGATACAGGAGAAAATGTGATAGGTGCATACACATATATGCATATATATGCACACATACACATATGTCCATGCATATATGCTCATACATACACACACACAGAGACAAACACACATGTACACTCACAGGAGCATTAATATCTTGTGCATTGAACAATAAAAATAATAGTAGTACTAGATACTATTTATTAAGGGCTATGTACCAGCCACCATGGTCTGTGCTTTACAAAGCGTTGTCTCAATCCTCAGATCATCTCTATGAGGCTCATTTTACAGATAAGGAAGCTGATATAAACCTTGGTTGAGATGAAAAAGAGACCAGTTCCAGAGGTCCACAGCCTTCTGGTCACAAATGTCCCTGCTTTAAATTATTCCTACTCTTAGTTTTATATACAAGAGGTTATCCCCCACTAGACACTGACTTTCAACAGCTGCAGTTTGCAAGGAGTCACATAGGGACTGGTGGCCCTGTAGGGGTTGTGTCTCAGGTGCGAGGACTAGCGTTGCTCACTCTCAGGTCCAGAGGCACTTCTCCATCACTGTACCTTCATCCAGGTGGGGAGTTGGGGAGGTATAAAAAATGTGGCCTAGGGCTCGGAGTGTGGGGCATAAGGACTGCCTGCCTTCCTATCAGGGATGCCAACAGGAGGAGAAGAGGTGGTTCTGGTCATTCTTTCTGAACTTGTACCCTGGGAGGAGTCATTCCAGTGTTTCCAGGGCCACCTGTCAAAGTAGGAAGACCTGTGTCTATCAAGTTGAGATCCTAGTGCCAGTTTACGTATATGTAATGTAAGACAACCTTTTCTCCCTGCCTTTCTGCTTGCACAGGGCTTCAGGCCTTTCCTGGGTAAGGTATCCTAGCCTTCAGTATATCAGTACAGTTGATTCTTTTTTTTTTTTTAATTAATTAATTAATTTATTTTATTTTTTGTATGTGTTGGGTCTTCGTTTCTGCGTGAGGGCTTTCTCCAGTTGCGGCAAGTGGGGGCCACTCTTCATCGCGGTGCGCGGGCCTCTCACGGTCGCGGCCTCTCCCGTTGCGGAGCACAGGCTCCAGACGCGCAGGCTCAGCAGTTGTGGCTCACGGGCCTAGTTGCTCCGCGGCATGTGGGATCTTCCCAGACCAGGGCTCGAACCCGTGTCCCCTGCATTAGCAGGCAGATTCTCAACCACTGCGCCACCTGGGAAGCCCCTACAGTTGATTCTTGAACAACGTGGGAGTTAGCAGTGCCCGCACCACCACCTTCCACCCCGGGAAAAATCATGAACAACTTTACAGTCCGCTCTCCTCTCTGAGGCTCGGCATCTGTGGATCCCGTAATACTGTGGTCGGTATTTATTGAAAAAGACCTGCATATAAGTGACCCTCTCAGTTCAAACCTAGGTTGTTCAAAGGTCAACTGTACACATATCCTTAATTACTTCAAAGTCATTTTTAGGAATTCTGCTATGTTTGAATAGTTCATTTTAGAAATGTTTGCTGCATTTCTACCTTAGCTTCCTGGTAGTAAAATGGAAATGTAAATCACTCCCTGTTTGGAATAGATAGTGTAAGAAGATACTAAGATGAAATTAATTTTAGTAATGAAATGGTTTTATGTATTTATAGGTAGTATATTCCCATTTGATGTGATTTTGTCATTGTATAGTTATAATCCACAATCTATTTCATAGGTAAGTCCATGGGTATCATAAGCAGAATTGAATGGAGATATGAAAATTATACTTCTGTCTCACTTTCAGTGATGCTTTCTCTCCAGTCTTCATTCCCCTCCTCCTCCATCTCCCCACCACAAAACAAAACAAAAACAAACAACTCCCCCTCCCCCCCAAAAACCCCAAGCAATCGATTAGAGTTCCTGTTAGGTCTTTTCTAGGTTAAGTTCATACTTTAACAACTTGAGTACAAAGGTCACATCCAAGATGCATGTATTCGCATTATGTCACACATCCTGCTTTTCCTACACACACACACACACACACACACACACGAAAAATCCCACAATGTTGTGCAATTTGCTACTCTTCAAGCAGGAGTAATTCGTCCTTCTAATTGCGGAATCTCCCTCTTAAATTACAGTTCAAGGTCATTATTGAATCACTAGTTCAATCAAATCTAATATAACAGTTGGTGCTAGAGACTCAAATTCTTTTGCTCTTTGCTTAATGTTTTTAGTTTTAAATAATACTGCATCTTCTAGCTACCAAACAATGTCAAAGATGCAAAACATTATCTTGAAGATGTAAAATAATTAAGTGGCTTTTTAGGGTCTTAAACGTATAAAACACCTGTGAAATCTTGTATAGGTGAGACCATCACACATCATGAAGAGAATTATGCTCTAGTATTATGGTAATTAACTACATCCCCAAATAGCTTGTCGGACTTATAACCCTTACCTCAGGATTAAAATTCTTGAAATAACTGCCGTGTTTATGGTTCTAATTTGGTTTGCAATTGATTCTCCTAAAAACCATAAGCCAGAAAAGTGCTTATTTAACGGACCACAATATAGCCTTCATGGAGACTATTTTAAAATTACTCTGGTGTCCTACAAACTTTGAGTTCTTTTGTTTTCATAAATTATGAGAGGGAAATGTCACCAGTACTCAGCGTTGTGGTGCCCCGGTTCTGCTGACAGCTGTATGATGCACACTCAGTGCAACTGGATGGGGGCTGAGAGTTTCATCAATAAATATGACTCTGATCGCTTCATGTCAACGGTCAGGGGAATGGCGTTTAGTATCTTGAAAACACACACTACTACCAGCTACATGTGGACTTGAGAGTTGAAATCCACAGTGAGGAGCTCATCTCCCTCTTCCCCCGTGACAGAAATTTCACTTTTTATCTTTCTTACAATTCTTGATGATAATCTGTTTTTAATACAGTCATATTTCTTATACTTTACCACCACATAAGGCTGCTCATATACTGTATATAGCATGTGGAAATAAGAGTTGGATGGAATATTGTCCATTACATTAGAAGGAGTATTTCACCTCCCAGCCAGTTTTAGCATGGGCATGACCACTGCTCCTCTGAATCCCTAAAGACAAATAGATCAGTATTTTAAAATATAAGAAAAGCAAACCACAGAAGGCCAGGAAGACTAATTCTACGTGTAGGAAGAATTGTGTGAAATAAATCTCAAGGGCATTTTTTTTTTAGAAATCAATATTAAAACATTTTGTGTGTGAATTAATTTAAAAATAAACTGCAGCTCTCCTTAATAGCCAAGCTGCCCCACTTTATCAGTTTTTTTCATTTACCTCTTATCCTTTACCTGCAAATATCTCTACTACGAAGGATATTTTAAATGGATATTAGATCCAAATATTGTACATAGCTAGCCTTTAAATTCATTAGTTTCATTTATTTTAAAGATATATTTGTTGACATTTTGCTTCTCTCACAATTTGGTAGTATAGCATAATATATAAAATTGACAGATGAAAAGGTATTTTTGATAAAAAGGTTTTTTTCTAAAGTAAGGATGCTATAATAGATATGGAAATCTACATACACATAGTAACTTTGGGTATTTTTATTTTTAGCCTGCTCTTCTTGTTATGAAGCAATCCTTTTTAGATGGTTCTTTGTCCATAAATGCTCTGCTTGGAAAAATTTTAAAGTTAACATGAAATACCTAGGTTTAAAATGTCACACAAAAAATTAAGGTTATACCTCTATGCCACTAAATTTTTGCTTCAAGATTTTCCAGTGTTGACTTATAACATTTTTTAAATATCCACAGTCACCTTGACAGAATTTTCAGACTCTGAAATATGGTGTATTAATTTGACCGTGAATGTTTCCTTAAACCACAAAACACAGAAAGGCAGGAAATCTCGAAAATCCTTGCATCTGGGAAAACTCAGGGTGGTAAGTAGGTTAACATGTTACTGAAACTATAGGGAGATACAGTTTTTGACACATGAATGTTAAGAACAAGGTCTTGTAGACATTTAAGCTGTGTTTTTTACCCTTTTGAATCTATTTTTACACTGACCATAATTGAAATAATGTTAAAGTGTAACCAAAAGAATTCTCAGCAAAAATGTCGAAAGGGACCGATTTATGTGTAAAAAGATCAAGAAAGACAGGCTAATTTTTAAAAAGCCCTATGCTCCCAGTATTAATTCTCAATCTCTGCAAAATTCATTTTATACTTATAATGACTTTCTCTTTTTGTAAAGAAAATACTTTTTTCCTGATTTATTGGCCAAACTGTAATGAGAAAATAAGAAATTTAACATCAATGGATTGTTACTCCTTTTTTTTTTTTCTAAACACCTGGGAAAGAACTGGCTCCAGTTAATGCCAGGGCCACTTTATTTGTGTAAAAATATAACATGGTTAATAAAATGTTAGCTATGAATAAAAATGTAATATAGTGAAATACAAATGTGGGTACTGCTAGTGTGTAATACTGTACACTCTTGTTGATTTCTTCAGTAGCTAAAAATATCTGTGATGCTCTCAGCAAATTCAGTTATATCAAAAGGTGTTCTTTAGGTGGTTTGGGAAGCTTGAGATTTCAGACTTTAATGCCTGCACACAAACTGATTTTAAAAAGCAAAGATTTGAAACAGATAAAGCAACATTTTGCCTAAAGTTCATTCATCAAAGGGCTGCATATTTTGAAAAGGGTAAAAGTACTACCAAACCCATCAGGGATAAGTAAAGGCTATATACTATAGATTATTTTAATCCCCCAGCTAGATATAAAAGGGATAATTACATATTTGTGGTTGAAGCCATGTGGTGGAAAAATCAATACAACTTTTTTGTATGACACTTCATTAGTGTGAAAAATTTTAAAAGCTGAGAAGAACTGCCTTGCAATTAAATGCCTCTGCTACTGCAGCTCCAGTAATGGGTTTGTATTATTATCTAGTTTATTTGAAATAGTGGTTGCACTATAGAAGTAATTGGAAAACATTGATTATGCACTTGTATCTGGAAAGCCTGGCAAATCATTACAGGGCCCGGCAACAGTTAGTTAGCCTTACTAATGAAGCACTAATTGCTCTAAGTAGGTTAACATGTTAGTGAAACTATAGGGAGATAATAGTTTAGAAAATTCTGAGGTATTTTGCCAAACATGCTTTTTCATTTAATATTCCAGAGATAGAAGCTATGTGGGTTTTTTTCCTTTTGTTTTGTTTATGATGTTCTTTTGGGAAAAAAAAAAGTAACCTAAATGAAGTTCCCACATTCATCTGGCTTGAAATGACTATTTCCTTTCGTGCTGTCTTCCTTTTAACTCAACCACTTTTAGCAAATGGAACTGAGCCACTACCAGCATGGCTGCCTTGAGCAGGTTTTTGGGTCCTGCAGTTCAGAAACTTCTGACGTATCTATCTTGGTTCAAGGGCGTCATGATTCAGTCCATGCAAAATTTTCCTGCTGTTGAATCATCATCCCATTGTCCTGTCTACATAAAACTATAATTTAAGAACTGAATATATATATATATTTTTTAACTTGAAATTAATTTAATTAGTGGAACTTAATAGGGCTTTATTAGCAGAAACAGTACATTCCCCCACTACCATTCTTGGGATGTTTAGAAGGAAAAAAAAAAATCAGCGCTGGAGAAATTCTTGCGTATGTACACCAGGAGACAAACACAAGAGTGTTCATAAAAGCATTATCTGTAATAATAGCAAATAATAGCAAATTGTGTTATAGTAACACAATGGAGTATTATTCAGTAGGGGAATAGGAATGATATTCAGGCACATACATTATGAATGAATCTTTGAGATAAAATGTTGAGTGAGAAAAGAAAGTTTCAAAAGACTGCATATGATATGATAACATTTTATAAAGCCCCCAAATAAGCAAAGCTAAACAATTGTAACGATATATAATTACAGAGCATAATTATACTTTTAAAAACCTATGACATGGTATAAATACCAGGTTCAGGTTAGAACTTACCTCAGGAGGTGTGGGATAGGGGCACACAGGAGTGTCAAAAGCATTGGTGGTTGTAAGCTTTTGAATTGGGTGGTTATTTTAATATTACAATTTATAATTCAAATTTATGTTACACATGTTCTTTTGTACATTACAACAAAACTTTTTTAAAAGATCAATATCTTCCAGCCCTTTAAAAATTACATCGTCTTGCCAAGTCAGATAAACAAGTCTACCCCCTCTGGTTTTCTAAGGAAATAAGAGAGAAAATGTTGTCATTTTAAAATTGTGTTCTGTTTTGGCTAATTATTGAGAATATAAATGTAAAAGCTAAAGGTGAAAAAATGTTTTTCTCTAATTAAAAAAAGGAATCTATGTAGAAGTTTTAACAAATACGATAATTCACTTTTGTTTGTTTACAGTCTATTCATAAGTGAGTATTTCTCTTTTCCAGGCTTCTGTACTCCTTCCTCTCTACAATGAGTAGAGAGGAGTTTACATCTGAGTAGCAGATTTATCTTTTGGGGCAATTGAGGAAACAACAGTGATATAAGGGTTGGAAAGGGCAAATTTTTGTCATTCTTACCAAAAAGCTTCCTTATTTAGCAACACTTACCAATATAAAAGGCAATTGAAGAGTATAATACCTGTAAGATGTCCAACAACGTTTGGAGGTCAGTGAGAGAGGAATGAGTCAATATTGTGTATCTTGCGTTCCTTGCCTGGCCATTTTTTTTTCTTCTTGTACCTAATGCAGATCTTGGCATCTAGTAAGCGATCAACACATACTTTTGAGTCAAACTTTCTGTGGTACCAATTTCTACAAAGATAGATACCCTGAAATATGTGATTATATTTGAATGCCAAAAGTGAGCATTTACAAATAAGATGACAATGGCTCACAGAAGAAAAGTTCAGCTACCTAAATCCTTGAAATAAGTGAGAAAAACCTTCCTCTGAAACAAACCAGAGACTAACGATGCTCTTGAATTTTTCTTTGTACTTTCAACGTATAGTAGAATGGTATTATTTTGAGAAATGCAGCTCATGGGTGGAAAATGCCCACAAAAATCCTAAAGGGTCTGAGGTTCAGTGTATTTCCTTGACCTGTTAAAAAGATGCCAAAGAATAATTATCTTTTAGAGATACCTCCTGAAATGTATACAGGTGTGATAAATGAAACCTAGGGTTTTCTTCCAAACAGTGTGAGGTGGGAAGTGAGAGGAAGTATAGATGAAACCAGACTGGCCAGGAGCATGAGATGATATTTGTCAAAGCAGGGTGATAAGAACATGGGGGTTATTACTCTGTCTCCTTTTGTATATTCAATTTTTTTTTTTCTACAATAAAAAGTTTAAAATACATGGGGACAGATTTACTGAATTTCTTACATGAAACTATTCTGTTAAATAGTACCTAGAACTATTCATTCTCCCTCTTTGGGTTGGAAAAAAATGTCAGATTCTCATTCTGGCCACTGATTCCTCTGAAAAGACTCATTTGTTTAATTTAAAGTGACATTGGGTGGTAACAAACAGGTGCCAATAGTGATGCCAGTTGAAATGGAACTCTTAGCCTCCAATAGGGGTTTGTTCTTCCCTGGGTGTTGATTTTTTTTCCCACTTGGCGTTATTGGAAGGCTCTGGCTGGGGTGGGTAGTTACAGAGAGGGGGTTATTGTTTAAATGTGACCCTGTTTCTAGTCTCAACTCAGATGGGAGCCATTCTGGTTGCATTCAACATTGCAAAGAAACGTAACAATGCTCTGAAAGCCGCATTCTACAAAGCAGCTTATCATTGTAGATGGGGCATGTTTGGACTACTAAGGCAAATCATAAAAGTACAGCCTCGACCGCCAGCTCCTTGGGCAGCACACATTGTCCTCGGGCCAGATACGCTTCTCGGCAGCCCCCGCGCCACCAGCTGCGTGGAAAGCGCATCCGATGATTCCGAAATGCGGAAAGTGGAGTTAGGGAAGTATAAATGTGCATGGTGAACATTATCTGCAAGGTCTTTTATGTTAAGGAAATCATGACACCTGCCAATCTTTCAAATTCCAAAGGGTAAAGCATGAGGCCTAGTAGGCTGTCATTGAACATGACAGGCTTAATATCAAGTTTATAACAGAAAAAGGGCAATCTTATTGTGGTTTATTCAGTTTTATGTTGCTGGGTTGGTAGGAAGGCTCTTTCTCTCTCTCTTTTTAAAAAAATCTAATTTATAACATTTGAAATACCAAACAGATTCTTTACATATCTCCTGAGCCCCTGCTCCCCTTCACTACCCCCCGTTTCTTCTTTAGGGAGCAACCCTAAATCCTTCCAATTTAGCATCTTTGTGAGGGCAGACAGTGGTGTCGGTTGAGCATTTCCTTCCATTGTTATAGAGCTGTTTCTAACTGCAAACATCTCCGTTTAATTACTGCTCTGACTGTTGCTATATTTTCACCCAACCTGCCCCTCGCTTGAGCCCATTGGGCTGAAGAAAGAATTACTCCCTGCGCTGGTCCTTAGCCCTGCTTGTTCGGATCTGTAATTGGCCCTGTGTTTTTGACTTTTTGCTAATAAGCAGCTTACTTTCTCTCCCCCTAGACTCAACCCACCACTTTTGTTTCATGAATTTTACAAAGGATTTTAATAGATGCTTTAGGCTATGCAAAATGTTATATGAAGGGAAGCATTAATGCAACAGCCTTGACACAAAGGACGTGTGAATGGCTGCTTATCATTACAGTCAGGTCTCAAAATTTTCATTAGGAGTTCTGGAGGACAAAAGAAGAAAAAAGGGCAGCTATATGAAGGAATATTAACCTATACTGTGTAACCAACTATAATTGCTTAGCATTTTACATTAACTCTCTTCAGACACGGCCTCTCATTATTTTTACACATACATAATAACTGCTTATTACAGCGGTATAGTCCATGTCGATACACTGTGGATAAGGTTGTGTCAGCACTTCTAATATAAGACCCACTTTCATGGGTTTAAAACAGCTGTAAAATTTACCTCCAGACCAGAGATTGGTAATCAACTTTCCACCTGGAGAGGGAATTTTGTTTAAATTAAAAAAAAAAAAAACCTGAGACGCTTTCATTAAGAGAAAAAGTTGCTTGTTTTAAATTATGGACATAAACAAAATGAATGAACATGTCTAACACAATTTTTGAATTTCTAAATATGGAGATTTACTTAAACACATTCTGAATTGTGCTTTTGATAAATGTAAATGAATTGATTTTAAACAGCACCAAAATTAAATACCACATCCATTAGTAAACAGACCTTATTAAAAATGTTTTATTCCCAATAGATTGCATTTTATACTGTGGTGCTAGGAACTTCATACATATTTTCAAGATATATAATCCATAGTTTTCATTGGAAAATGAATAAAAATATTTACCAATTTCAAGTGTTAGAGCCTGTGAAAAGTCATTCACTTATATAACAACGTGCAGGTTTTTAGAATTATTCTGAAATTCTGTTTTATGAAAGTCCCTGAACAAACTGTTTTGACTAAGAGAAGCAGAGCAGGAATTCAGCAAAACACTGGTCTTACTTTGCTCTAAAATTGGGGACTGTGAAGAGTAAGTGGTAGATTTGTCATATGAAAAAATTGGTCCACTTGTAGGGGTTTGAGCTTCTGGCAGAAGTGATCCAAAGAATGATATTGCTAATTTTTGTTTACTTTGTAAATAGTCCAATTTTCTCAAGTTTTCCAATTTTTATACAAGGTAAAGTATTTGGAAGTCATGCTTAAATAATGATAACGATCAGAGATGTATCAGCTTTCCTCCCCCCCAAATGTTCCCAATTCACTTGTCATAAGTTAGATACATTTGTTTCTAAAGGAAATGAAAGCTACAAAAATAGCATATAATTTCTTAATGTTATGAGAGAAACTCTTCTTATGTGTGAATGAGAACTTATATGGAAATTTTCCCTTATGTTGGAAAAAAGCTTAGAAAAATATTTTGAAAATAATTCCAGCTATACTGGTTCTATAGCAAAAATTAGAAATCTACCTTAAATATGTTATGTTTATGAATAGATCAAATCTATCAAACACCAATGGGATGAGATAGAGCTGTGTCCTTAATTCCACAAGCTTCTAGTTTTTGTCTGTTCCTTTCGTCCTTTTAGCTCAAATGAGAAGGCCAATCTTAGCTACATTTCTCAGACTTAGCCTGTTCTCCGACATAGCCCAAGAACTGCTAAAAAAAAAAAAAAGAGAGAGAGAAAGTAAGAGACGTTCATTTAAAAGCACAACCCCACTTAGAATAATATCGGATTCTATAAAGCAACGTATTCTACTACTACCTCTTGAAGTGACAGCTTACAGAAGGTGGGAACATGGACTAAAAGTGGCTCTCAGCTCAGAGACCTTAATGTTTCACGGTTTTAATGTAGAAAGAAAGTAGCAGCTCTGTCCCTAAACTGTTGGAGTGAAGGGTTCCTGGCTGGCATTTGTGCGATGGCTCTTCTGTTTTGGAAAAGCTGCAACTTGTTAGTACAATTCCAGTAAACAAGAGTGCTGGCCTCACATAGCTAATTAGCTGTGGCCCCGGCTTGCCTGTGTTATGCAGTGACAGTCTAATCAGAGATGATTGTCATCAGATATCACAGATGTCTCTGTCTTGCTACTCAGCCCAGGCAGGCGCTGGTGCAGTTTGGGGAAGGAGGCGCTGGATGCTGTTCAAAGACACCGGGTCTCTGGGTGCCTCAGCTGCCGTTTCCAGGCAGCTCATCACTCCTGCCTGCTGCGAGGAAGAAAGCAGGGTTAGGCAAGGGGAGTATCATACCTGTCGGGTTTTCCAGGAGGCAGTGATGCAATCAGTTTGAAAGGAGAGGTTTCAGAACAAAAATGTGTAACTGAAAGCTACTCAGGACTTTTTTGAGCCACCTGGGATTCTCAAAGATGACAAATGCTGATTCTTTTGATTCATTACATATTTTTGAACTGAGTATCTAAGAGGGTTAAAGGAACAGATTTAAAGATTTACAAGCCACAATGAAGAATGTGGTAAGAAAAATAAAGCACTGTACAAGAGGTGTGACTTTAACCCTAAAGCAGGAATCTGTAACCTCATAATCCTCCACCTCTCACTCTCAGCTGGTCCTTCTCACTCTACCCCCCATAAGCTTATAACACCCTCCTCTGTTCTCTGACCCCTCTACCTAGCATCTGGGTGTCCCTCAGAAGTAATGGAATTTCCTCTCACCGGGGTTGCTGGTAATCTTCACTCTGACAGACGCTCAGCTTCCCACACTTCTCTCAGAAATGAACGTTGCCACCCCCCAGCCATTATCTTTAAATACCCATCCCCCCACCTCCACCCGGCTTCTCCAGCACTCTCTCTGCTTCCCCAGCTTCTTCTTGGGCTCTGTCCAGACCCTTCTTCCTTGTATTGTCCCTAACACTTGAGTCTCAAGGGGTTCCACCCCTAGTCTTTAGCTTGTGCCCTCTGCAGCTGCCATGTCCTAGGCAACCTCATCTACACCTATGGCTTCAGCCACCAAGCCCACTCTAAAGATGCCCACATTTCCTTTCAGAGCTCAGACCTAGGCTTCACATGTTTGTCAAACATATTCACTGGATGTCCTGTGGGCATCTCATATGTAACTTGCTCCAAACTCTAAAGTCATCTATTCTGTACCCAACCCCTTCCCACCCTAGGTTCTCCCCCTAAACCAGGTCCTCCTTTGTATTTGCCATCTCAGTGGCACTCTTCACTGGGGTAACCTGAGTCAGAGCCTTGAAACCGCTGTGGACCCCTGCTTCCCTTAGCTCCCCAAGCCTGGCTCTCAGGAAGCCTGGCTGTGTCCTCCTCCTTCAAATCTCTAGAGTCGGGCTTCTCTGGTGGCGCCGTGGTTGAGAATCTGCCTGCCAATGCAGGGGACACGGGTTCGAGCCCTGGTCTGGGAAGATCCCACATGCCGCAGAGCAACTGGGCCCGTGAGCCACAATTACTGTGCCTGCGCGTCTGGAGCCTGTGCCCCGCGGCAAGAGAGGCCGCGACAGTGAGAGGCCCGCGCACCACGATGAAGAGTGGCCCCCGCTTGCCACAACTAGAGAAAGCCCTCGCACAGAAACGAAGACCCAACACAGCCATAAGTAAATAAATTAATTAATTAAAAAAAAAAATCTCTAGAGTCATTCCCTCCACTCCATTTTCCCTGGTCTTTGTTATCTCCCTGCTGGGATAATTTTTGGTACAAATGCACCCTTCACCTGCGTTCAGGGCAATCTTTCTAGAAGGTAACTCTGATCCTGTCATACCCTTGCTCAAAACCTTCAAAGGATCCCTAAATTTTGAGGGAAGCTTGGTCAGCCTCTCTTGGGTGGACCCAAGCCCCCCTTTCTGGACCTACCTGTTGGTCTCCCCCACAGAACCACGGGCTGCAGTTTCCCCACTGCCCCACTGCCCCCCTGCTCTGGTCACAGGTCTGGTTATAAGTCTTCACGTGTATGTAAAATGCCCTTCCCTAGTCTGCCCACCCGAGTAATTCTCAGAGTTCTCGTTTTCTAGGAAGCCTTTTCTGACATTTCTAAGCAGAAGAAAATGCTACTTCCTAAGTGCTCCCAGCGTCACATTTTCAGATTTCTATAATAGCTCTAATTATATCCCTATGAATGTTAACATATCTGTCTACTCCACTTGACCAGGAATCCCTGGAGGGCAGGTAATGTTCATCTTTGTAACTCTTCATCTGGCCTAGTACCTGGCACAGAGCAGACCTTAAATATTTATTAAATGAATGAATCAATCAATAAATGCAAGGATGAATGAAAGAATGAATGAATGAATAGGAATGTATTGCATAGGGATAGCTAGGAAGAAGACGAATGTCTTAAAGGTTTCTTCAACTTTACACAAAGTGTTAGGGAACTCAGAGCCTATGTCAGGATGAGACAGCAAATATCAGTAATGATGATGATGATGATGATGATAACCACCACCATTCATTAGGCCCTCACTTTGTGCTGGGTTCTAGGCCAAGTTTACATAAATTATCCTATTTAATCCATTTGAAGTCTTATAAATATAGTTTTCTCTCTCTTACAGATGAGGAGACTGAGGTTCAAGGTGACATAGGTAGTGAAGGATAGAGTCAGGACCTGAACTCAGGAATACCTGCCTACATCAAAGTCTGTAGTAAAAATGCTAGGCTTACAGTGCTTACATTGTCACAGGTATGGTCTTGAGAGGTTTACACTTTGGAATTTAGGCTGTAGTAGAGCATGAAAAGGAGGTATGAAGAACACCCTTACTACTTTATGGTTAAAAATAAGATGGAGGTTTTTACCAAACGGTGGCCAATCTATTACCTCAGCTAATTATGGTACCAAGCTATGCTGGGGGTTCTGTTTCTCCATCAGTCAGTTATCTTTCTCAGCTCTGGGGCCACAGATGAATCCCTTAACCTATGACAGTCACCTTGCAAACTGCAAGCCTTCATTCATGAGTGGGGCTCAGGAAAGTATTGGGTTTTAAAAAGCATTCAAATTGCTGATGTAGAGTAGAATCCATGCCCAGGAAGTTCAGCAAAAATGTGGCCAGAACACTTGGTTTGCAAATGAAACATTTTCACAACCCACTTATTATTTGTTAGATGTGATTTTTCCACTAAATTAGTTGAATAATTGAACCCATGGTTATCGTGGTACTGAGTAGACAATCTCAACGGCACATGGAATAAAGAATGTGTGTTAGAGCAAAGTGAGAATGTGGGAGAGTTGGTTGAATTTAAAACTTCTGGTTGCTTGTAAATAATTGAAAGCCTGTTTTCCAACATTTAATTGGGTGAAATATAAGGGTCTTTTTATTAAAAAAATTTTTTTTGGAATGGTGAGGAAGTACTGGAAAAAATACGTCTTTGGCTTTGGCACTGAAAACATAAAGTTCTTGTACCTTCTCTCCCACCCCCTGCCTTTTCTAATATGTTTACTACATTTTTCAGTTTCTGGTTTGAACTTTAGTTTGTCAAGTTTCTGAATTACAAGGAATACAAAATTTCCTAGCAATTGAGGTAGATACTGACTCATTTTAATTTGAACCATTTTGCGAGGCTCACTGAAAAACAACAGTGCTCTTAAAAAGCCGCAACACTTTTAAAAGTATAGTAAGGACCAGGGAGGACACTAAAGTCTCCTGATTTGAGTGTGAGTTTGTAAGTTTTATCAATACGTAATCTGTTATTTTTACTGGGGAGCATATTTTTCCAGCCCTGGAATTATATGCAAAAAAAAAAAAAAAAGAAAAAAGAAAAATATGTGTGGCCAAGGAAATAAGAATAAGCAAAATAGCGTAAATAAGCTAGTGCAGATTTCAATCCTATATATAACCATATAGAGTAATTCTTATTATAATTTGTACTTGTGGTACCTTGCAGTTTGGAAAGTACTTTCGTGTGTGTGTGTGTGTGTGTGTGTGTGTGTGTGTGTGTGTGTGTATAGTCACATTAAGACAATAGGTCGAACCTATGAGGTTGGCAGATAAGTATCATTATCCCTAATTTAGAGAAAAGATAACAGTTTGAACACAATGAGGTGACTTTCTTGTGGTCTAAGTAGGTTTTCTGAAGCCTGGTGCCTTATCTCCCCCATAACCACACAGCAGCAAATGTGCATGTACCTGTCTGTGCTAAAAGCTGTGCTCAGAATGCAGACTCAAGTTCAATTCTGTAGCAGGTTAGAATAGTAAGCAAATTTAAGATTGTGCAAAACTTGCATTTCTGGTCCCAAAGCCTGGTTTAATAAAAGCAAATCAGCCTTGATTATTGCCTAAGTAAATGAAAGTTTTAATTAAGCTCAGCTCCCTGGTTGGAAATAAAAGCCTGTGAAACTCAAACATACCTGAGGAATGTGAGCAGGCAGCTGTGAACTTGTGACAAGGGTGTAGGCACAGGGTGTAGGCACATTTGTTTCTGTTTGCCTGGTGTCTATCTTGGGGACTGCAAGACAGTAAACCCTTAACAAATGAGGAATGGTATAAAGAAGGAAAAAAAAGGGGGAGGGAGAAATTAAATGAGTGAATGAGAAATAGAGGGAGAAGGGGAAGGAGAGAGAGACAAACTTCATTCACTGATTGGCTGTATTGAAGGTGAATATTAATGAAGGCATGGTTTGGAGACTTGCCAATTTGTTCTTCCTGCCTTGGCTGTTAGCTGACTGCTTTTTATTAGGTATGAATGTATATCCACAAGCATTCGTACATAAGTCAACAGTTCCGTATACACCCACCCCCCCAGCACCACACACACACTCAAAATGAGCTTTCTATCTAACACAAAGGGCAAGAGTAAAGATATCATCAAAGAGGATGATAAAAATACTGGAGGTAAGAGGAAACATTTCAGGTGAGAGTTATATATCCTTGAATAATTAGTATGCTGAAATTGAAACACACACACACAGAGTTTCCATAAACTTGGAAAGTGTAGAGAGGTGACTCTTTTTGCTAAAATGGAGTTTAAAATATTTACTGAGATATGAAAGCTGCTCAAAGTAAGGTGCTTTCTACAAATCACAACAGGGGAGAAAAGAGCCCAACTTCTGAAGATGCTAGCCAAATTATGATCTGTTTCCAACAGAGGGATCCACCTTAAGAAAGGTCCAGAGAGCTCAATAGAAACCAAATACAGTAAAAGGAAGTTGGGAGTGTGGGTGTCAGGCTGTCAGTAATCTGACAGCTGTGGTAACTACCCTCTAATCCAGCCAGCTCCAGCGACGCTCTCAGCTGACACCACCAGGACTGACTGACAGCTGAGGAGCAGGCACTTTTTACAGGCTCAAGTGACATCCAGTCTATTAAGGCTGACAAGCACAAAGCAGAGATTTGCCCTGAATGGTTTGGTACTGAAGCCTAGTAAAGGGGTTATTTGAAAGGTCTTAGAGAAAGTGTCAGACTCCAGCTCAGATGATAACAATATTGTAATGATGGTACTGGACAATGAAGTGCTATGATTGCCCATATGGGCCGGGAAGACTGTAGCGAATGGGGAACGCTGAGAAGGGGCTCACACAAGCTGATTCTCCAAGACCAGCGTGCAACTGTTCAAAGAATTTCCTTTGGTGGTGTGTTCGCTTGGGCCTTGGGGAGCCTCCCAAAGTTTCGTATTAATTGTGTTGCTTCATGGGAGCAGTGGGGGTGGAGAGTAAGCAGTGATAGAGAACTGGATATAAACTAGGCACCACTTAAAAGGAATGTTTGCCTGCCTTTGGTTCACTCTCTAGTTCATTGAAGAGACATTGAAAATATTTTCCAGAAGAAAATGAACGGTAATTTTCAGACTATTGCTGTGCTTATTAACTCTGGCTGAAAAGTAAATTAGCAACTGCAACGTTACCATTATGTCATCATTGCTGTCTTGACTACACTGGCTTCCACGGGTGCCAGGCATGGTGTCAACAACACCACCCAGAATTTATTCAGCAGGCTTTTTCTCCTATGGATAGTAAAATGAATTGTTTTTCCTAAGCAACTCTTCGGAGTTCTCTCTATGAAATAAAACAAAGGGCAAGTATCATAATCCTGTTTTATTGATAGAAAACTGTCTCCTGTTGTCACTATGCACTCTTACTTGGGTGAGGCATATTTTTATGTATATATTTATTTGTAACCCATTTATTCATTGATTCCACACATATTTTGTCCTTATCATGAGACAGGTACTAAGGAACGGTATCCCGAGGACAGCACAGTAGCAAGAGAGTGTGGTTCCTGTCCACACATTGCTTAAAATCCAGGGCTAGGTGTTGACGTTCAGCTTATTGTACCACTGTCAGCATGCCAGATGTTAATATATTGACATACTTCTATACTGATAAATAGCCCTTGCTCTGAGCCCCAAAAAGTGGAACCCTGTCTGCTTCCCTCATCTGCCTCTCTGGGCCCTCCCTCATGACTTCTTCAAATCCACCCTAATCCAGCAACAAAAGAATAAATAAATACCTGGCATATCAGGGGCCCCATGTCCCTGGCCCAGCATTCTACCCTGTGTCCATTCTGATTTCTCTTCCTGATTTTCACATCTACAAGTTGTGAAAGAGTTTAAACACCACCATTGGTGGAGCTCATACTTTTAAAGTTTATCCAAAAATTTCAAACTCTCTTTCTCGATTTCTACATTTACTCTTTCAAAATTCTCCTCAAAAAGTTAAATTTTAAAAGTTTTCCCACATAAAACTTCTTTGGGAGTCCTATACTTAAGGAGAGTTGATGTTTGAGTGTGCATTGGTAATAAAGAATCTTTAAAATTTGTAACAAAACAAAACTCCAGCACCACCACCAAGAAACCAGAATTTGCTCTTAGGAATTTGGATTTGTCTATATGACTTCCATTTAAAATGTCTGATCTGGCTTGTCTCAACATTTCTCTAAGATTATCCGTGAAGATACCAAAAAAAGGACTAAAATTTATAATACCTCCCAAATGTTAGCAGAGATAGTGATTATTCTGGAATGTGGGAATAATAACCTCAAAGCTGTAGCTCCCCCAATGGTGCTACAATGACAAACAAAACTGAGGACTTCGCAGTGTTATGCAGCTAGAAACCAATGACACCTTCCATCAAAAAGGTAAATGGGGGAATAACATATTCTTCTCCATCTGTCTGCCCCATGACTGAGAAACATAAAAACTACACCAATCAAAACACTCAGCAGCCATCCCTTCATTAAATGAATGCCACTTTGTAAGTCATCTGATATCCTGTACTCCTGTCCACTTCCCCTAATGTGTCATTTGAGACTTCAACTTCTAGAAAATGATCAGTGAAAATAAGGGAAGAATGGAGGTGATACTTTTTATTTTGGGAGGCAAAGTACAGAAAGTAAAGTTTACAGATCAAAGCAAGGAAAAGAATACTGGAAGCAACGTGTAAAGGATTTTTAAAAAATAGTTTTAATTGTGTTAAATATCTTAAGAGTATAAAAGAATCAGGGAATGGAGAGAGAAAATCCTCTCTGCCCAGCATTGCCAAGTGAGATGAAAACCTGCTTAACATTAAAAACTGGTCTAGGAGTTTTGCATATTCAGCTTCGGGGTGGGGGTGGGGCAACAATGGAGCCAAGGGTCATCCAAATAACCAAACTGCTGACAAACACCAAATCTGAAAGATTTCTTCTTGTTTAAGGTTGAAGGAACAGAAAATCAAAGCAACATGAGGCCATTGAAAAGATTATTACACAACAGGAGTAAAGAATACTATCTGAATGATTGGGATAAAGATCAGATCTATGGAGATAATTTACTGTAAGAGTCAGAAGCAAACTTCTTTCACCTAAAAACTTTTGAAAAGAAACAAGCATGAGGAGGAGGAAAAGGAGAAGATGAAGAAATAGCTTCTATGAAAGAGGAACAGCAGTCTATTAGGGGAGAACATCTTAAGATAAAAAAGATGATAAAATAAGATCAGATTTCATGAAAATAAAAAGAACAATGCTAAAATTAAAATCCTTTTCAGGGAAACAACCTGCAGAAAATTAAATTACTCTTATAGGGGACAAACATGAAAAACCCTTTTGGAGAACTTCCAGTCAATAGGTCACCATAAGATCATGTTTTATCCCTCTTCTTTTTTGTCAACATCCCAAACATAGAAATAACAGATAAAATATTAAAAATAATAGATGCACAAAACATACGATACTCAAAAACAAGATAAATATTTGCAGACAAAAACTAAACAGAAGCACAATGCAGTCAGCAGAGCCAAAGGCAGTAGTCTGCTGGGCATGAAGTCCAGAAGAAGTCAGAGGCAACCAGGAATTTATATCCAAGAGAGACCAGAGCCAGTCCCACTATGACAAGTTGGGGACTGAGGAGATAATGCCAAGCCAGAAAAGAAAGATGAAGAAAGAAGATAGGGGCAAAGGCAAGTGGGACCTGGGCCAACCCTAATTAATGGATGTATCTGTTATAACCTTACACTGAGTAGACAACATAAGATCTGGTTCTGGGACTTCAAGGCCATATGGAGGTTACAGAGAAAAATAAGTATGAGTGAGCACCAGAGAAAGGTGCAAGGTAAAAGCAAAAGGGAGTGAGAGGAAGAGACATAAACTCACTTGGGCCTCCTAGCTACAATTACAAAACACATGATTATCAGTAATCCAGCTAAGAAAGAGGACACCAAAATCAACACTCAAAAGAGGAATTCATTCCAGATTTAAAATGTAGAGTAATCTGAAGATAAATTTCAAGAACAGTATGTTTATGATCCTGAAAGGAACTAAGGAAGTAATAATGTAACAAAAAATAAAAAAGAAATTATTAAACAAAATAGGCAGTATTGAAACAAAAACAAGTAGATTTGAAAGAGAACCAATCAAAATTCCAGGATTTAAAAAAATAAATATTAAAATACAAAACCCTGTAATATCAGCAAAAATTATGGAGTGAGGACCATTGAAAATTCTCTCCTCCATAAAAGCAAAGAGAAAACTGGCAAAAATGGTCAGACTCAACTTTTTTAGAACTCTGAAAATTAAGCAAAGGCTTGCAACAATCCAGGGACCATTATTCAAGAAAAACAGTTGAATCTCGATAGGAACAATTGCCTTGTGGTGTTTTAATTTGCCCTAGTCCCATCCTCCTTTCTCCAGCTCTGTGGCAGCCTTGAAATTCAACAGCCTGTAATCACAGTGAGAACTGACAGCTTGGCAGCCATCGGAGTGGGCAGAGCTTGTTCAAAGCCCTTTTCCCAGAGTATAGTCATTCCTTGACATTTCTGGTGGTTCCCTGGAAGACCACATTTGCAAGGCTCTCTTTATTTGACCTGAATCAGAGCTTACCCAGTGCAAAAATGCTTTTCCCTGGGGAAGATTGTTGAAAATAGTTACAGGTAATTGTTTAACTTCCTAACTGCCTGAGGAAGTGGGTTACAGTTGGTGTAAACTGTAAGACTAACCAAAAAGCTTAAGAGGGGAATGAAATGTCAATAGAAGTTTGAAAAACCTCAACATGTTCCTGGAAGTCTAGAAGTCCGTGTATAGGCATAGGACCATGCACATGCTTAGGAACAACCTGTGAAAGCCCTAACCACTCATCTTTGGCTGACCTTGAGGGTCTGCACAGCAGGAAGTAAAGACTAAGGCAAAGTTGTCAACTGCCTGACTCAGTTTTGAAGATGTGCCCAAGCACACACACACAGCCCCTTGGCAAAGGAAAACTTAGTGTTGTAGACATTTAAGAAAATCTCTGTCATTAGCTGACCACGGAGCCAACTGAGCAGAGATTTCAGTAGCCACTCATGACAAATAATGTAGACTTTACCAAATTAGTTCAGGTGTCACTAAACAGAGAGCAACAACTTCAACAAGCAGCAACATCAAGAAGCCCTGGAAGGAGGAAAAAAATCTGATTTCTAGAGTTGCCACATTATAGTATTTAAAGTGTCCAATTTTCAACTAAAAATTAAAAGACATGCAAAGAAACAAAAAAGTATGGTCAGTATACAGCAACCACAACAGAAAAGTAATCAATAGAAACTATCCCCGAGGAAACTCAGATGTTGGACTTACTAGGTAAAGACTTTTAAGTCAGGCATTTTAAATATATTCAACGAACTAAAGGAAACCATGTCTAAAGAACTAAAGAAAAGTATGAGAACAATGTCTCACCAGATACAGAATATTAATTAAAAGGTAGAAATTAAAAAGAGGAAAAGAAATAGAAACTCTAGGGTTGAAAAGGACAATAACTGAAATGAGAAATTCACAAGTGGGGCTCAACACCAGATTTAGCAGGCAGAAGAAAGCCTCAGCAAACTTGAATATAGATCAAGTGAGATTATCTAGTCTGAAGAGCAAAAAGAAAAATGACCAGAGACACACAGAACGTCACTAAGCATAGAAACATACACATAATGGGAGTCCCAGAGAAGAAAAAGAAAGAGAAAGGGATGGAAAGGATATTTGAAGAAATAAAGGCAGAAAACTGTCCAAATTTGATGAAAAGAATTAATCTACATATCCAAGAAGCTCAATGAACTCCAAGTAGGATAAACTTAGATTCACATCTAGACACATTATAATCACATTGTTCAAAGACAAAGAGAAAATCTTGAAAGCAGCAAGAGAGATCCCAACATGTGTAAGGGATCATCAATAAAATTAAAAGGTGATTTCTCATCAGAAACTTTGGAATCCAAAAGGCAGCAGCATAACATATGCATTCCTGAAGGAAAAAAGCTGTCAGTCAAGAATTTCATATTCAGTAAAATGATACTATGAACATGAAGAAAATAAGAAAAAAAGGAAAAAACTTAGAATTTCTAGATCAAAAAATAACTGAGAGTTCACTGCTATAAATATAAGCTACAAGAATTTGTTACTAGCAGATGTGGCTTATGAGAAATACTACAGGCAATTCTTCAAGCTGAAATGAAAGGACACTAGGTAGTAATTCAATTCAACATGAAAAAATAAAGAACACTGGTAAAGGTAACTTTACTGGTAAAGGTAACTTACTTATGTAGGTAAGTATAAAAGACAGTAATAACGCATTTTGTGTTTCTAATTACTTATCCCCTTCTGATTTAAAGGACAACTTCATAAAGCAATAATTATAAATGTATGTTGATGGTCACAACGTATATGAAGATGTAATTTGCGACAAAACCAGTATAAAGGAGAGAAGTAATTAAGCTATATTGGAGCAGTTTTTATATACTATTTAAATTAACTTAGTATTAATCTGAACTAGATTGCTATAAATTAAGATGTTAATGGTAATCCCCAGGGCAACCACCAAGAAAGTAACTTGAAAATATATAATAAAAAAAACCAAGGTAGTTAAAATCGTACAGAACAAAATACCTGTTTAACACAAAAGAAGACAGTAATGAATAGAGAAGTAAAAAAGACATAAGACATATAGAAAACAAGAAAATGGCAAACATAAATCCTATCTTTTTTTTTTGCTTATTTTATTTTTTTAACATCTTTATTGGAGTATAATTGCTTTACAATGCTGTGTTAGTTTCTGCTGTATAACAAAGTGAATCACCTATATGTATACTTATATCCCCATATCCCCTCCCTCTTGCGTCTCCCTCCCACCCTCCCTATCCCACCCCTCTAGGTGATCACAAAGCACCGAGCTGATCTCCCTGTGCTATGCAGCTGATTTCCACTAGCTGTCTATTTTACATTTGGTAGTGTATATATGTCAATGCTACTCTCTCACTTCATCCCAGCTTACCCTTCCCCCTCCCCATGTCCTAAAGTCCACTCCGTACGTCAGCATCTTTATTACTGTCCTGCCCCTAGGTTCATCAGAACCTTTTTTTTTTTTAGATTTCATCGTATATATGTGTTAGCATATGGTATTTGTTTTTCTCTTTCTGACTTACTTCACTTTGTATGACAGACTCTAGGTCCATCCACCTCACTACAAATAACTCAATTTTGTTTCTTTTTATGGCTGAGTAATATTCCATTGTCTATGTGTGCCACATCTTCTTTATCCATTCATCTGTCGATGGACACTTAGGTTGCTTCCATGTCCTGGCTAGTGTAAATAGTGCCGCAATGAACATTGTGGTACATGACTCTTTTTGAGTTATGGTTTTCTTAGGGTATATGCCCAGTAGTGGGATTGCTGGGTCATATGGTAGTTTTATTTTTAGTTATTTAAGGAACCTCCATCCTGTTCTCCATAGTGGCTGTATCAATTTACATTCCCACCAACAGTGCAAGAGGGTTCCCTTTTCTCCACACCCTCTCCAGCATTTATTGTTTGCAGATTTTTTGATGATGGCCATTCTGACAGGTGTGAGGTGATACCTCATTGTAGTTTTGATTTGCATTTCTCTAATGATTAGTGATGTTGAGCATCCTTTCATGTGTTTGTTGGCAATCTGTATATCTTCTTTGGAGAAATGTCTATTTAGGTCTTCTGGCCATTTTTGGATTGGGTTGTTTGTTTTTTTGATATTGAGCTGCATGAGCTGCTTGTATATTTTGGAGATTAATCCTTTGTCAGTTGCTTCATTTGCAAATATTTTCTCCCATTCTGAAGGTTGTCTTTTCGTCTTGTTTTTGGTTTCCTTCGCTGTACAAAAGCTTTTAAGTTTCATTAGGTCCCATTTGTTTATTTTTGTTTTTATTTCCATTTCTTTGGGGGTGGGTCAAAAAAGATCTTGCTGTGATTTGTGTCATAGAGTGTTCTGCCCATGTTTTCCTCTAAGAGTTTTATAGTGTCTGGCATTACATTTAGGTCTTTAATCCATTTTGAGTTTATTTTTGTGTATGGTGTTAGGGAGCGTTCTAATTTCATTCTTTTACATGTAGCTGTCCAGATTTCCCAGCACCACTTATTGAAGAGGCTGTCTTTTCTCCATTGTATATGCTTGCCTCCTTTATCAAAGATAAGTTGACCATATGTACATGGGATTATCTCTGGGATTTCTATCCTGTTCCACTGATCTATATTTCTGTTTTTGTGCCAGTACCATACTATCTTGATTACTGTAGCTTTTTAGTATAGTCTGAAGTCAGGGAGCCTGATTCCTCCAGCTCCATTTTTCTTTCTCAAGATTGCTTTGTCTATTCGGGGTCTTTTGTATTTCCATATAAATTGTGAAATTTTTCGTTCTAGTTCTGTGGAAAATGCTGTTGGTAGTTTGATAGGGGTTGCATTGAATCTGTAGATTGCTTTGGGTAGTATAGTCATTTTCACAATGTTGATTCTTCCAATCCAAGAAGATGGTATATCTCTCTATCTATTTGTGTCATCTTTAATTTTTTTTCATCAGTGTCTTATAATTTTCTGCATACAGGTCTTTTGTCTCCTTAGGTAAGGTTTATATCTAGGTATTTTATTCTTTTTGTTGCAATGGTAAATGGGAGTGTTTCCTTAATTTCTCTTTCAGATTTTTCATCATTAGTGTATAGGAATGCAAGAGACTTCTGTGCATTAATTTTGTATCCTGCTACTTTACCAAATTCATTGATTAACTCTAGTAGTTTTCTGGTAGCATCTTTAGGATTTTCTATGTATAATATCATGTCATCTGCAAACAGTGACAGTTTTACTTCTTCTTTTCCGATTTGGATTCCTTTTATTTCTTTTTCTTCTCTGATTGCTGTGGCTAACACTTCCAAAACTACGTTGAATAATAGTGGCAAGAGTGGCATCCTTGTCTTGTTCCTGATCTTAGAGGAAATGGTTTCAGTTTCTCACCATTGAGAATGATGTTGGCTGTGGGTTTGTCATATATGGCCTTTACTATGTTGAGGAAAGTTCCCTCTATGCCTACTTTCTGGAGAGTTTTTATCATAAATGGGTGTTGAATTTTGTTGAAAGCTTTTTCTGCATCTATTGAGCTGATCATATGGTTTTTATCCTTCAGTTTGTTAATATGGTGTATCACATCGATTGATTTGCATATATTGAAGAATCCTTGCATTCCTTGGGTAAACCCCACTTGATCATGGTGTATGATCCTTTTAATGTGCTGTTGGATTCTGTGCTAGTAATTTGTTGAGGATTTTTGTATCTATGTTCATCAGTGATATTGGCCTGTAGTTTACTTTCTTTGTGACATCTTTGTCTGGTTTTGGTATCAGGGTGATGGTGGCCTCATAGAATGAGTTTGGGAGTGTTCCTCCCTCTGCTATATTTTGGAAGAGTTTGAGAAGGATAGGTGTTAGCTCTTCTCTAAATGTTTGATAGAATTTGCCTGTGAAGCCATCTGGTCCTGGGTTTTTGTTTGTTGGAAGATTTTAAATCACAGTTTCAATTTCAGTGCTTGTGATTGGTCTGTTTATATTTTCTATTTCTTCCTGGTTCAGTCTCAGGAGCTTGTGCTTTTCTCAGAATTTGTCCGTTTCTTCCAGGTTGTCCATTTTATTGGCATAGAGTTGCTTGCAGTAATCTCTCATGATCCTTTGTATTTCTGCAATGTCAGTTGTTACTTCTCCTTTTTCATTTCTAATTCTGTTGATTTGAGTCCTCTCCCTTTTTTTCTTGATGAGTCTGGCTAATGGTTTATCAATTTTGTTTATCTTCTCAAAGAACCAGCTTTTAGTTTTATTGATCTTTGCTATTGTTTCCTTCATTTCTTTTTCATTTATTTCTGACCTGATCTTTATGATTTCTTTCCTTCTGCTAACTTTGTGTTTCTTCTGTTTTTCTTTCTCTAATTGCTTTAGGTGTAAGGTTAGGTTGTTTATTTGAGAGTTTTCTTGCTTCTTGAGGTAGGATTGTATTGTTTCTTGAGGCTAGGACTGATCAAAGGCCTAAGTGGAAAACTATAAAACTCTTACAACAATACGTGCTACAATATAGATGAACCTTGAAAATATGCTAAGTGAAAGAAGCCTGACACAAAATGATACATTTCTCTGATTCCCTTACATAAAGTGAATTTGTTATGGCAGGAATAGAAAACTAATACAACTGCTAAAGCCAGAGTGCTATTCTATGCAAAATTTTTATGCTAGTACGTTATGATCAAGTACAATTAATTTTGTAGAAGTAATTTAATGCACTTTCTTCATAGAGTCCCAAATTCTCACTTACACTTGAAGAGAACCAAGATTGAAGTATAGCCAGCTTCCCATCAAGAGGACGTGGAAGCAACCATCAGCATGTACCCAGTAGCCAAGGACCCCAGAGTTTAGCTGTGATCCCCAGCCTGAGAAGAGTCCTAGCCCACATCAAATAAGCTCAATTTCCTGCTTTGCCTGTATCCAATTCAACACATTTGTCAAGTGTTTCTAGTGAGGCCATTTGTCAGGTGCTAAAGACATTCAAAATTAGTAAGGCCCTGGCCTCAAGGAATCTGCATTAGTGGTAGGGGTGGATATAGATTTCCTACCATATGGCAAAGACCAACCATGAAAATTTCAGCAGATATTTCCTTTGAGACACTTGAATAGGAATTCAGGGAAACCATATGTTACTGGAAAATTTTCTTTCTCATTGAGACTTAACAGTATGGATTATGGATGATTCCTTAATCCTGATGGAGAAGTATTTGAAGGGAGGAGAGGAGAGAAAGTGAAGATGGAGGATGGTACTAGGTGCAACTTAACCAAGCACTTTTATAGAGACAATCAGAATTTAACCTTGACTTTGATTGTTATAGGCTGTGTCATTTGAGGCAATCCATGAAAGCCTTTCATGCCTACATTTCCTCATATAAAATGGGGATAATAATATTACCTATTTCCTGTGATTATTGTGGGGATTAATTAAAGGAATATGAAGGGTGCCTGGCACAACTTCATAACTGTTAAAAACCCATTAGATCCCTCCTTACCCAATTAATTTTGGAGGCATTCTGATGAACTAAATCTGGCACAGTATGTTTTTCATTAGGACCCCAGCTTGGAGTTAAGAACTTAAGGCCTTTTGGAGAATTTTAAGATAGTTATAGTTCATTGTTTTTTTCCTTATATGTCTGGAATGGATCTCTAAAACTATAACTCTAAATCTTGCACTATTAGTAAAATCCTAAACATTTAGTATTATGAATATTGCCAATTAAACCAAACACCAATTAAGCCATCTAATCTACCCTTGTTGGGCTCATCTGCCACTATCCTGTATATACAATTTTTACTTTTAATATGTTGGTGTTGACTCTCCAATACTGTGATTCAGAATGGTCCAAAGTTTACAGATCTTGATAAAATAATGCAAAGGTCATTAGCATTAGGACCAAAGCTTCTCTCTCACACATGCCAGGAGGTTAATACTGTCTTTGATTCTAGCCAGTATGAATATTTATTGGCTTATAAAGTCATGGTGAATAACATGGAACTGAAAATAATACAGACTTCCCCAGTGACCCACCCCCTCTCCAGTGTAATTCTTGATTCCAGAGACTCTTGACCATGGGAGGAAATATTCAACATAAAAGCAGTCTTTGAAATATGAGTTAGTTGACTCAGTGTGCTCTGAATTCAAATAGATTTCTACATTTTACTAACAATGCCCAACCATTTAATTACCCATATTTTGGTCATTTCAGTTTTAATATTTTCCCTTGATGTTTGTCTGTTAACCGTATTACCTGTGAAGCTGTTATGATCCATTTCACCAGCTCAGGAAACAAATTTGATCACATCTTATATTCTTCAAGTTAGAGTAGCTCTATCCCCCATTCATCAGAATAGCAAGAATCCAGGATCCTTCTGAGGGCATCCTTCTACATTATCTAAGAACCCTGGGTATTCCCCCCAGTCTAAAGAGGCCAAGTCCTGCTTCTGGATGTCTCTCAGAAAGCACACTGGAGAATCTGCCAGATGCCACAGTTTGAAAAAGACTTACTATTGTTGTTGGTCCGATACTCTGATGCATCTTTGTGCAGTGGTTCTCTTGCTGTTTCAGATATGTCTACAGACTTTATCAGTGCTTGGTTCACACTGACATGTTCAGCTCTTATTCTCAAAGCATGTCCTCATTGTGCCAGAACCAGTCCTTCTCGGCATCTAGGTATTGCCACTGAGCCAGGAGGCCCACTCTAGAGAGCTTTCCCCCATAAGGGTTTCCCTCTTGGGTTGTCTTCACTTTCTTTTCCTACAAGTAGACCTCAGTTGAAACTCTCTGAATCCAGCAGAGGCATCTAAAGTTGTGAATCTCAAAACATGGGAGAATGGTGGAGTTGGCAGTACCACTGTTTCCTCCCACAAGGCTCCTTGATGTCTGTGAAGATTTCCTCATTTTTCCCAGAATGACCAGATCTATACACCAAGTTGTTATTTGGAGGGGCTGCCTTTGTCAAGCTACAAAGGGCCTGTTACTCTTTCCCCAGTGCAGCCAAGGCCCAACTGCCTAACAGTTACATTATCGAGAGGCGTCTTTCCAGTGACTCTCCTAGAACAAGTTCTGTTGCAAGGCAACTTGCCATATCTATCTAGAAAGATTGCAGCAGATTTTCGAAGGTATCTTCTCCTGAAGGAAAGAAAAAACGTTAATGTTCCAATTAGACACCGCACTATGCAAGGAATTCAGAGAAAAAAATTCAGTAAAGAGAAGTTTTAAAGTTAGCCTGGTATCTATCTGATTTAGTCATGGTTCTGCCATTTACTAGCTGCGTGTGCTCCAGCCAGTAACTTAATCACACTTAGCCCATGTAATAGCTCAGTTAGGAAGTATCTGTGGCTTTAAGTAATACAGAACTAAAAAATAATAGTTTAAACAAATTCAAATTTTTATTTTTTCTTCCATAAAAAGAAGTCCAAAAGTTGGTAATTGCAGACATTGGTTCAGTAGCTTAACTCTGCAATTCTCTTGTCATTTCTGTCATAATCACAAGATGACAGTTGCAGATCTAGCTGGCATATCACATTTTAGGCAGTAGAAAGGAGGAAAGAATGGGAAGAAGGAAGAGTCAGTGCTTGTTTCAGGAAAGCAAGAGCATCCCAGAAATCCCCAACCAACTTTGGTTTCCATTTCATGGGCCAGACTGTGTCTCATGGGCTCTCCTAAATTCAAGAGTCTGGGAATGGGAATTTCAGCTTTCTAGACTGTAAAGTATAAGGAGACACTGAACAAAGGGTGTAGAAATAGGTGTGGGATAAATCAACCTACAGTATTTGGCACACAAATAAAGATGTGAACTAAGGCAATAGCAGGAAGGATGGATTAAAGTGGACAAGATTGAAGCTGGAGTCAACAATGCTCTTTGAGTAACTGAGGGTGGCAGTGATGGGCAGGGCATAGGTCAGGAACCACATCTTATTTTTTTAGTAGCCTCCTGAAGGGTCTAATAAAGTTCTCAAGACAAAATGGACTGTCAAGAAAGATTGGTCCCCACATGATGTTCAGAGTTGTGATTCTGTGGATATATAGTATAACCCCAGACTCCTCTTCTGGGAGCCAGGCCTTGTGGAATAATGGGAACTACCTATTAGCCCTTGCTTGATTTTTAGCCAAAGTTTATGCCAAAATATTTAATTAGAGACTTTTTCCTGTTTTAGTTTAGTGCATTTTTGTTAGTGACTGATTCAAACAAAAATTCACTCACTTTGTATTAAAAGACATTTTTATGGCATAAACAGAGGATAGATACAGGGCCTGATAACCTCTGGAATCCTATCAGAGGCGTTGGTGAGTGAGCTTGATTTCCATGAGAGCTATTTGGTCAGTCTTTCGGAGCCCCTTTTACATGGGTATCCTATTATTTAACAGGCACTTTAAATTGAGACCAGCATCCTGATTCTCAAGCAGCCCGGCTTTTATTGGAAGTCTCTGCCACGTTTAAACATCTTTAATACATTTTAAAAATAGAATTGTAAAAGGCAGCAACCAGACTTCAAAGCGTAGACATGTTGGCCAGAATTGTGAAGCCGGCGACAATTTTCGCTGGTTGTAAAGATCATGGAGCCTCTTTCAATCCCCAGAACAATTGACAAGGAAGGGGGTCAGCATGCATTCCTCCTGAGTGTCTCCTGGATGGGCCTGAACAGACCAGGTGTGGGGATAGTTGGCAGGGAGGGAACCAATGCACTTCAGGGTAGATGCCGAAAGCACCAACCAGAGTAATCAGGCCCCAGCAGAGCTGAAAGAAACCAGGCCAAACTGAAAATAAACAAGATGCAAGGAGGGACTGGCTACACTTTCTGAGCTTTGATTTCTTGCATCTTTCCTCTCCTGCCCTGGTCTTCCTTCCACTGTGAAGACTTCAGGCATCCTCTGCCCTCGGGTAAACCTGACTCCTCTCTCTTTTTTGCCCCCATTGAACTCTGTATAGAGACTTATTACATTCTAGTGAAATGATTTATTTACATTTTGTATTTTGTCTCCTACTCTCAGCTCTAGAGAGACTGTGAGCACCTTGAAAGAAAGAGTTGTATCTTGTTCATCTCACATACACAACAATTTAAGTGTGTGTTTAAAGAAAGTTGGGTCTCTTGGGAGAATCTAGGCAACAGAATCTGGGCTGAGAGAATTATGAAAGAAGCTTGTTTGAGTTTCCTTAGCCTAAGGCAAAGGTTCTCAAAGTGTGGACTCTAAACCAGCAGCATCTGCATCATTTGGGAACTCTTTAGAAATGCACACTCTCAGGCCTGGCCCCAGACCTACTGAATCAGAAAATCTGTATTAGTCAAGGTTCTCCAGAGAAGCAGAACCAATAGGATGTTTATACCTATAGAAAGAGATTTATTACAATTGGCTCACATGATTATGGAGGCTGACAAGTCCTAAGATCTGCAGAGTGAGTCAGCAAGCTAGAGACCCAGAAGAGCCAATGGTGGAGTTCCCGTCCAAAGGCTGGCAGGCTCAAGACACAGGAAGAGCCAATGTCTCAGTTCAAGTCCAAAGGCAGGGGAAAAATCTGATGTTCCGGTTCCCAGGCAGTCAGACAGGAAGGAATTTCAGAGACCTGTGTTTTAACAAGACTTGCAGGTGATTCTGAGGCACACTGAAGTTCAAAAATCACTGGTTTAAACTTTTCGAATCTCAGTTTCCTCATCTGTAAAACAAAGCTAACAGTAGCAACCTCAAGGGGCTGTTTCAAATATGAAATTAGATGATATATGTATAGTGCTTAGTCCAGAGCCTCATACATATCCATCACTCAGTAAAATTATTGAAGGGTGAACGTTATAACTTGGTTTGTTTCATTTTGCCAGATTAGTGACTTTGGGAAAGTATTCCCAGTATTGGCATCATCTTATGGCGCATTTGGGTTACTCACACAAGAGTTTCCTTTGTTTTATCTAAATTTACAAGCTCACCCAGCTGAGCCCTGTCCTTTCAGAGTCCTTGTAACTTGGCCAGAGCCAAGCACAAATCCTGTCTACCCCATTAGGTCCTATCCCTGTCCCTCAGGCACTAGAAAAGATGGATTTCAGAAAGCAATCACTATTTGTGCTGTGCAGGGAACAATCTTCTAGGCCCATAGCTACCTAAGTGGGAAAGGAAAGAACCTCAAAGAATTGCTGCTCAAGAAAAAAGTTGAAGTGGAGAAGGCCCCTCAGCATCCTCTGACAGGACACAGAAGATATCAAATTGTTCTGGAGCCTCTGCCCGTGTTCAAATGGCCAATTGAGACATTTAAAGTTTTCCAGTTGATTTCCTCTGAGTCACAATAGTTTAAAACTGGTCAACAAACCACAACCCTCCTTAAGGGAAACAGGCAGCCCCCCCCCCACTGCTTTACTTAATTCTACCAGGCTTCTAGCATTGCCACCTCCCCACTCCGGGACAATCCAATTTAATTCCTCTGTGTTTGCTGCACCAGATGAGCCTTTCATCCAAGACAGAAAAAATGCCTGTGAACCCATTTTCAAGTGGCGTCCCAAATAGACTATCCATGAAAATGCGTGTGCGCACACACACATATACGTACACACACTCAACAATCTAGAGCACATTTCCCCGTTTGATTATGAGCCACGGGGAGGGCAGAAACACAATTTTCAAGGGCCATGTCTGTTCCATACATCATGTGCAAGAAAACATAACCAGGGTGTAAAAGCAGCTTCCTCTTTCCCAGAAGCTGCTCCCCACAGAACACTCCATGTGAGTTCTGCTGAAGCACCACAGGGGTGGTTGAGAGCAACCTAGCTTCTGGCATTTCAGGCCAATGAAATTCCTGTCCTTTCATTCGCAGATAAATAAAGCTTTGAAAGCTATCATTATTACTGTTCTTTAAATGAGTCCCGTTGCCTCAGTGCTACCCCCTCCCACCAGTTTCCATTTGTTTTCCTGTCAGAGCCTGGTCTTTGCAGCTAGTGTCTCCCTGAGCAGGGTGAAGATGTAGCACCCTTCTCTGCTGGGCTGACCCTCCCTGGAGAGCCCAGTGGGGGTGAGGTACCGCCTGGTGGGAATTTTCTCATTAGCCCTACAGGCAGCATGTATTGCAGCCTGGTTAGCCTGAGGCTCTAAGCAGAGAACTGCAAATATTTTACTGAGAGAGGTACTCAGAGTGTGACAACTAGTTTATTACCACTGAATCTGTTCTGTCTGAAACTGGCAGAAATGGGAATGGGGAGATTGCTCCCCTCAGGTGACTGGGTAGAAGGAGATCGCCAAGGAGAAGACAATAATTGAATCCTGATATTACTATGACTCAACCTCCATCAGCTGACTAACCACCTAAAATAAGTATACTGGAAACAAGTTTGAAAAGGGAAACAGCTGAACAAATAATGTGAAGGCAGTAAGTGCCATATTGTATCATTCTTACAACAAAATATTTTTCAGTTGACTTGGTACTACAGGATATACAAAGACAACTGAGACATGGCCCCTGCTCTCATGATGCTTATAATTCAATATGGGAAATAAGACATACACGAATCACATGACAAACAACAGAAGCACACAAAGATCAGGAAGAGAAATGTGAACAAAAATATCATGGGAATTCAGAGAAAACACTTTTGCCTGGTCAGGACTGGCAAAGACTTCATGAAGGCCTTTTGTATGGAATTCAAATTCCATTTGTATGGAATTTTGAAAATACTGTATTTCAAAAGGCAAATATGAGAGACCCTCCCTGGTGTTTGCCTCCCAGTGTTGTTACCTTCCCACCTCACTTCTTGGCTAGAAGAGCCAGCCTCCCAGTTTAGAGGCTAAACACGCAAGGCATTCATTTCTTTAGTCTTTCTTGAAGCAAGAGCGTGGTCTTTTGACTCAGTGGTGAATGGTACTGAAGAGACATTGGATACAGGGCCTTTGGGAAGAGGTTTACTTCCTGATTAGAAAAGAAACTGTGCTTCCTTCCTGGCTTGAACGTTGTCAGCCAAGGATGTGAAGCTTGGAGTAGTGGCTACCATCTTGGTATCTGGGGGGAAAGCAAGAGAATTGGAGGGAAATGAGTTTTCATCCAACACATAAAAAACCAATCCCAGAACTCCCTAACTTTCAAACTTCTTTTTATGTGCAATGACAATTTTTTATTTGTTAAGCCACTTTTATTTGCATATTCTGTAACCTGGGGCTGAAAGAATCCTAAGTGAAGCACAAAGATTAGGGAAATTCATTCAGACAGGGAGAACATAAGGAGCAAAGAAATTCAGTAAGGGCAAGGAGAGCATTCTTATTTTGGCAATTGCTTATAGTATATGGAGAGGGCTATCATGAAATAAGGTTGGAGAGTACAGGCCAAGTTCTGGAATAATTCCATGACTAGGATAAGGAACATGATTTTATTTTGAAGGCAATGGTGGGGAGATGTGGAAGGCACTTAAGCAACTTATTGCCTTGGTCGGAGCAGTGCAATAAGAAAGTTAATGCTAGAGCTGAGATGTAGAGGAAGGCTTGGACTCGAGAGAGTCAGAGGTGGGGAAAACATGTAGGATTTATTTTGCAGAGAATCTAACTCAGGGATTATCAAGCACATCTTCACATTATTCTACCCTGAGGAGGTTTTAAAAAATACTGAAATCTAGATTCCTCCCTCAGAGCTACTGATTCAGTTGGTCTGGGATGGGAGCCGGCATGGTTTTGCGGCTGCTGCTGTTGTTTAAGCTCATCATATGATCTAATGTGCAGCCTTAGTGCAGCTGAACTGGAACTGTGGCAAAGGAAAAGGAGACAGACATGGGAGAGACTGTGGAAGGAGATGGATAAGATATAGGGGACATAGGAGAGGAAAGATTCAAAGATCTCAAAGACTCCTTTCAAGATAGGATGACTAGGAGAATGGCAGTGCCATTTACACAAATGGAGAAGCCAGGAGAAGAAGCAAGTTCAAGGAAGAAAAGTTCAATTTGAGAAATGCTGAGTTTGAAATGCCAGGAGCAAGCACTGTACTCTAGAGAGAACTAAGCTAAAATTACAGTTTGGAATCACCTACATTGGGGAATTACTGATGCTTTCAGAGACGGTGATTTGCCAGGGAGGGAATGTTAGAAGAAAGAAGAGGACCAAGGATAAAACCTCGAAGAACATTAAGGAGAAAGGATAAGGAAAGAACACCCCCAAAGAGGATTCACTTTGGGGAGTTGAAATCTAATCCCTTTCATCCACTTAGACTAACATATTGATATACAGATAACTGGTGGCGGTTAGACCTCAGGATATCAGACTGGCATTGTTTCAGATTAATTCAGGAAAGCTGTCCCCCCTTCCTGTCTAGCAATATGCCTGAGCAGTAACATGAAGTTATCTGTCCTGCTTCTTCACAGTAGAAAAAATAAAGTGAATTTAATATTAAACTGTTAAAAAAAACAATGAGCTAAGTTTTTAAATGATATTCTTAAATAAGTTTCATGCCTTTAAAAAAAATTAAACTTGTTTATATGCCCCACCAATGAGGCCACATGGTCTGATAAATAGCTGATTAGGGTTGGAAAGCTGAGATTTCCTCCTTGTAAACACTTAAAAATATCTAAAATTCTTTCTTCATCTTCATGAAGAATTGGACAAATACAAATTCCAGACCTGTCCTATTGGTTGTGGTAGTAAATGTGGTAATACTTAGCACCAGTGAGCAAAAATATTATTGTGTGGATCATTGTTATTTAATGACATTCATATCTATCTCTTAGTTATTAGAATTACTAAGATATTTAATCTTGATTCAATTAATATTATTAATTATAATGTATCAATATCACGTAGATAGATCTATAATTTTCTTTTATAAAAACCCCCTTGGAACCAGACTGATTTCAACGGGGTAGATTCAACCTGCCTCAGATTGTATGGAAATTGTTTCTATTATCTTGCTTTCCCTCAGCAAACCATATAATGGGTATAAAAGGTGGTGGTGAGGTTTGTGGGGTAATAGAGAAGACAATCATTGGCATATTTGTGAAAATAGAGTTTCAGGCAGTGTCTGTTAAGGTAAAGGAAGAAACTACTGAAGTTATCAGATACTTTCATACTTAAATTTTAGTATGAATTCAGATTTCGCAAACTTTGAAGGAAAGGTCTAATGAGAAATAACTCATGGTCCTTCTTTTACTGTTTGGTAGTAATTACTTCAATGTAAAATGTTCACAAACCTGAACTTCTTCAGACAAAATTTCTAGTTAGGTTTTCTATCTGGGATAAATGTACATTTGCTTAAAATCAGTCACCCAGCATCCAAAATACAAAAAAAAAAAAAGTTAGGGCTACAGTGAGGGTTAATTACCTTTACTTTTCAAATGAAGCTGTGATAATGGTTATACTGCTGAGAAAAAGATAACTAAATTCATGAGTTTCTCTGGAGCCTTCTTATGTTCATGCACGACCTTGTAGGTCCTTTCCAACTTCATGAGCCTAGGACTCCACAATGAATTGTACCTGGAGTACTTTCACTGATATCTTAAGAGAAGCTTGGCTGAATTCCAGCTTATTTTCTACTTTCAAAAGTACTTACATAGTTTCATATAGTGAAATGTTTTTAGCCATTAAAAATTACAGTTTTTTAAGGAAAATGAAAAGTATCCCCCCACGCACAAATACCCACATTAAATACACGGTACTATTGTTGTTTTATCTAAACATCTATTAAGTAAATTCTAAAAATTTTGAATCAGTTATAATGGTTAGCTCTGGGAGACGGAATAAAGATTATTTTTTTTTAAATTAATTATTTTTGGCTGTGTTGGGTCTTCGTTTCTGTGTGGGGGCTTTCTCTAGTTGTGGCAAGCAGGGGCCACTCTTCATCGCGGTGTGCAGGCCTCTCACTATCGCGGCCTCTCTTGTTGCGGAGCACAGGCTCCAGACGCGCAGGCTCAGTAATTGTGGCTCACGGGCCTAGTTGCTCCGAGGCATGTGGGATCTTCCCAGACCAGGGCTCGAACCCGTGTCCCCTGCATTGGCAGGCAGATTCTCAACCACGGCGCCACCAGGGAAGCCCAATAGATGATTTTTAAATTTTCTATTTTCTATTTTCTGTTAATTTCATGGAGAATGTAGAACATATTATGATCCCAAAATTTGTTGATATATTGATGTAGTTTACCCAAATCTTATTTATAATCAATAACCATAGATACTATGGGGAGTTATCACCACATAAAACACAAACACACACATTAAGATAGGGATAAAATCCCTAAAGAAACATTAATATTATTTTGAAAAAGGTCATATAGAGACCCTGAAGTCAACTTTCCCTGGGCTTGAACTTCACAGAGCAAAGATGGTAACACTTGGCTTGGGATATAAAATTATACAGATATTGCAACTTTGTTTGGGTGACTTGGAAGACAGAGATTAGCAAAGGACAAGTTTCCATTTGGAAGGGACTTTGTTCTCCATAATTCATGAGTTGATTTTAAATAGGCCTAGATGATTTTTCATCACTTGAACAGGGTTCTCCGTCAATCAGATGCCAGACACTCCCATCAGTGAAGGACAGGTTTCCCCAGCTGGTCATAACCAGACGTTTTCAAGTGGGAAGAACCACATGACAGCCACAGGTCTGCTCTTGGGTGGTCTGCACATCTTATTGGTGCTGAGCAGAGACCTTGTGAAGCAATAAGAAGAGATATTCTTCTGTAGCTCACGCTAAATGAGTGTTCAGGTTCTCATCCACCAGAAAGAATAAAAAAAAAGACCCAAAAATATGCCCCCCTGCATTCTTTAGACATAAAGATAGGACAATTCTTCCACTTCTTTCTTTCAGTATGGCCTTTTGTGACTTTTTCCTGTAGAAGTCTCCCTTAAATGGTCGCTTGATCCAGACATGTCAAGCACATTCTAGGGAAAGCCTCACCCAAGACATGTCATTCATTTACTGAGTCAAAATGGGTCCAGCTTTTTAGCACTTAGTGAGGAAAGACTTCCTAGATTCAGCCACCATGATTTGGGAGATTCGGATGACAAAACTGTCCTGTGTGGATTGTTAGAGATGAAGTTTCAGAACCTAGCTGAGGAGGAGTGAGTTATGCAGGAGAGGACCATACAGATTAAACATCCACTGTCTTTGCCTCAAAGTACTGATCATGGTTGAATTTTAATATTAATTCATTAATTATGTGTTTACTGTCAGGCTCCCTGCTGAACTGAGCTTCATGAGGGCAGAGACTAAGTATTCCTTTAAGCTGAGCACAGTGTGCTGGGCACACTACAGGCATAAAAAAATATCCACTGAATGGATAATTCTGGCCTGAATGAAAACAGTGGTCAGAATGGGAATAGTAAGCAATTTCATGTGCAAATAGCTATCTAGTTATCTAAATTACCAGAAACATCATACAGAAATCTCTGCACATGCAAAGTACCCTGTTAATGGGTAAGACAGGAGCCAAAAATCTTGAATATGTTTTCTCTGAAATTCAGTATGTAAACTTGATTTATATACTAATCATTAATAATAATAATGATAATTTTTATCATTTCTGTCATCCAGGCCCTATACTAAGTACCTTGCCTCATAATCTCATGTAACCCTCCTAATGAATACCTGAGTTATCAATTACAGGTAAGGCGATTGTGACTCACAGTGGCTAAGTGACTTGCCCAATGTCCCACAGTTCTGGTACCTACTCAGGTCTGTCCCACCCCAAAAGCCTGTATGCTTAAGCACAATGCTGTACTCCCTCTCAATTGGATTTGCATTAAATATCATACATTATTAAAGATTTTATATTTATTCATTTATTCCGGAAACTTTTACTGAGTGTCTAGTATATATAAGGATTGGGGATTAAAAAATTGAGGTAAAGATACTCAAAGGGCTCACAGTAATGATGGCAGGAAGTCTAAAATTTTAAAGAAATAATTGCAATACTATGGTAGATCTATTTGCTAGATATGTGAACCACAGAAGGGATACAGTCAGAAGAGGTTCTCAGAGGAGTTGACTCTTAAAATAAGCCTGGAGCTTGGATTTTGACATGCAGATAAAGATGGGGAAGGCAGTCAAACAGAAGGATCGAGCATGGCATTGCTTAGGTGCTGCAAATATTTGTCATGATTGTATCAGATTGTACAAGTTGCAGAGGGGATGAGGGCGAACCACAGCTAGGCTTCTCTAAGTCAGTGGTTTCCAAAGTGTGGTCCCAGGACCAGCACCATTAACACCATTTGGGAACTTCATAGAATTGCCATACTTGATCCATACACCTGCTGAACTGGAAACTCTAGGCTGGGGCCCAGCGACCTGTAGTTTAACAATCCCTCCAAGTGAGTCTAACTGAGAACCAGTGGTCCAGGTCACAAGTAGCCAGTAGTCAGAGAAGGCTCTATAAGTTTTTTCCTACACTGTTGCCTAGTTAGAGCAAATTATCTTAGATTGCCAGGGCAGTGGGATTTTCTTAAAGGCAAGTGCAGAAGTCTTTTAACTAGATTGTTAGTCTTCAGCATTTGTTTTTGAAAGTAGCAGTTCAATGACCATTTATAAGGCATAGCAGAACATATAGTCTCCAAACCCCTGTTTGTGATCTGCATGGGACCTAAAAATGCTCTCTCATCGTGGGCCATTATGGGAAGAAAATGAATTTGTATGATGCAAAAACAGTAGGATGGTTTTATTGCTCTTTATATGACAAGTTTGAGAAAAATGGCAAATAATACTTTTAGTTTATATCCAGCTATAACAACAAC
Source organism: Balaenoptera ricei (assembly GCF_028023285.1). Taxonomy (NCBI): domain Eukaryota; kingdom Metazoa; phylum Chordata; class Mammalia; order Artiodactyla; family Balaenopteridae; genus Balaenoptera; species Balaenoptera ricei. The sequence goes on along the minus strand of NC_082645.1, from coordinate 63,579,486 downwards.
TTATTATTTCCAAATATTAAATTACAGTCTAGCAAAATGAAATAGACCACATGGTCACTTCTTACTGGAATCTTCTTCTAGTAGCAGTTTTTAAATGTGCAAGCTCAGCTAATTGAAAACAGAGAAACAGTTTTATTCCTCAGAGATTTCTGAAGTAACATCTGATGGTTTACAATACTGGCTGTACAGCTATTGGGCTGAGAGTGTCTTCATTTGGGCTGCTGACCTCTAAAGATGATTCAGTAAGCAAGAAACCTAGAGCCATGAACTCTGCTTTGGTAGACTCACCAGATAAAGATAAGCAAATAACAAGTGAAAACAAAGTGAACAAAATTACTGAGACTGATTATGGCCAATGTCCATTACCAAAATAACAAATCAAAAATGGAAATCCACTGTAATGGTTGTTTGTTGTCATGTAAACCAAACACCAGGCTGAGCAAAAGAGGTTTTTTCTGTTCAACTCCTTGTTTGACATTGACATACGCATATCCTGTGGCTCTTAGCAGGCACTATCCATCCACTGCTGCATATTCTCACTGTCTCTTGGCTTATCTAAATCTATCCACATTAAGACTCACCGCAAGTACGTGTCCTCTGCAAAACCACCCTTACTAGTTAGTCTGATCCAATAGTTCTGCTGTAGGAATTTCTATTTATTGTTTATACCAGTATTTCCCAAATTTCATCCAATTTTATATTACCACCTTTAAGAATTTTGTTATGATATACCACGTGTTCTGTTGTTTACATGAATACTTGGATAGTTTCTTTAAATTGATTCCCTTTTTGCTAAGAGAAATGTATATAAAATTAACTTGATATTGATACTGTAACTGGAAAACCAGCATTTGTCAAACAATAGAAGGCACACATTTAATACACATTGAATATATAGCTATTTAAGTAAAAAATATTTTACCCATGTAGCACTTTAAATGATCTTGCTTATTTCCAGTTGTCTTACAATAGAGTTCAAGATAAATTCTATAATATCATATGGCATAGATTCTCAAAGTGTGGGTCCTGGACAAGCAGCATTGCAAACTTGTTAAAAATGTAAATTCTTGGGCCTAATCCAGCATACTGAATCAGAAACTCTAGGGGCAGGGCCTAGCAACTGTGTTAGTAAGTCCTCAGATGATTCTGATACATGGGAGAGTTTGAGAACCACTGGGTTAAGAAATAGATTTTATTGGGGAAATTCATATCTAAGGGTCAGCAAGAAGCAACACTGGTTCCCTGTTACTCCCATCATCTCCCAGAGAGGTGCTGGGCCAGGTGCTGCTGGACACACAGTGGGTCTGTGGCTGGTGGAGGGACCTTGCCCCATTTTGCTCTTTCTTAAAAGGCAAGCAGGCGAGCAAACTTGTCAGCAGGGAGACAAGACAGTTTGGGTTTGGGTGCAGCTATTTCCAGGAGTTGTCTGGGAAAACCAGCTACCCAGCATGTATGGGAAGTTGCATCCACCTCTGCCAGAGAGCAGGAGCCTTCATTCCCATGGAAAGCTAAGAAGCTCAGGTGTGGCCTCATCGTTGGAGAAAGGAGGCACTCCAGAATCCCAGCAACCTCACTGAACATTCTCAGGCAGCTCCCAGGGCCGTTTTCAGGCATTCCTGCCCAGAGACACCCACTGCACACTTTGGGAAACACCAGCCTCTATCAATTTATATTGAGTTCTCTGTGGTATTACACTCAAACAGTTAAGTAGCTCTTCTATTGGTATTTAGTTTCAAAAACTTCTTGTGTTTGGCCTCTAAGCTCTTTCCTTTGTCTTCTCCATGGCACTGAGGTGGGTATTTTGTAGATGCCGGGTAAGTATTTAGAGCCATAACATTTTAGAGCTAGGAGGGAATTCAGAGATTATTTAATCCAACCCCTCATTTTCAAATAAGAACACTGAGGCACCGAGAAGTTAAATGACTTGCTCAAGTTCACACATTTAGTTAGTAGCAGACAGGGTGAAAATCCATGCTTTGATCCTCAAGGAGGCGTTCTTCCAATATTCAACAATAATCAATCAATATGGTCTCTGTATCAGACATGCATGGTACATCCCCTGAACATTACACCCTTACCAACATGTAGAAGCATAATATATGCGAGGTTTCTGTAAATTTACTACAATGCTCCCTCCTCTAGGAGTATTTACTGAGTGTTTATCTTGCCTATGGAGGAAAGTTATTTATAAGTAACTTATAAAGAGGACTTACTTGACCGGCTGAGATGATTTTTCTTCTGAATTACATCCTAATATGTATAGCTTTCTTGCTCTCAGCTTATTCCACTTGGAGCTATGCCTAGCACAATTTACGTCTATGAACTGCTGAACATTTAAGCAAATTAAGTGTCCAAAAAATCAAACACAAATTGTATCTTGGTGATTTATGCCTTCATAAAGCAAAACACATAGAGTGTGCCGAGTACAGGCCAGATTTATAGCTCCACTGTTTAGAGAAAATGAATAGACATCTTCTAGAGAACATGTCGAGAATCGCGCATGTGTGTTTAATTCTTGACCATGGGGATTTTTCCCCAATGATATTTATCTTGCAGATCATCTTTAATGCTAATATGCAATGTAGGCTAGGAATGGGAAAGATATATAAGAATTCTGGATGGAGATTTAGAAGCTAGTTAATTTTTACCAGAACCCAGAAAAGGTGGGCAATTGAGCAACTCTGGATCTTCCATCTCTAACCTAACACCCTCAGATTGTGCCGTCCTCTTATTAGTGTAAGCTAAGCAATTTCACTTAAATACTGGAAGATAGAAAGTGAGAAAAAGATCAAGAGTGCCAAGAATAAACCAAAGAGGCTAAAATAAGACTCAAATCTCTACTAAAATATTTCTGGGACCTCATGACCTTTACACATAAAGTGTCTGAGAGTGCAGGGAACAAGCATATGTGCATTGAAGTCAGAGAAACAGGTTTGAATCTCAAACTCCACTTACTGGCTGTGAGCACCTGTTTCCTTATCTATAAATGGGGATTAACAATATCTACTTCAAAGAAATGTTGTTTGAATTAATGAGGTAGTGGTTGTGTAGTACACAGCCTCTAAGATATTTCCCAGTGATTCTCACCTCCTGGGATTCACGTGCTCCTCTCAGGTATGAACTGAACCTAGTGACCCCTTCTAGTGCATGGAATGTGGCAAAAGTGATGGTGTCACTTTCAAGATTTCATTTACAGAAAGACTCTGACTTCATCTTGCTTGCCCTTTCTTGCTCACTTTGATGGTAGCCAGCTCTCATGTTGTGAGCTGCCCTACAAGGGACTCAGGTGGCAAGAATCTGAGGTACGCCTCCAGCCAACAGCCACCGAGGAACTGAGGCCTTTGGTCCAACAGTCTGGGATGAACTAATTTTTGCCAATAACCACCTGAATGAACTTGAATGTGGATCTTCCCAGCTGAGCTTTAAGGCAATAGGAAGTGAATACCTTGATTTTAGCCTTATAAGAGGCACTAAGTCACACCAAGATTCCTAACCCACCAAAACTGAGAGACAATATTTGTTGTGTTAAGATGTTAAATTTTGGAGTATTTTGTTACACAGCAATAGATAACTAATGCAGGTTGTAAAGTGCTCAGCACAGTACTTGGCACACAGTACATTCTCCATAAAGGATGACTATTACTGTTGTTATTAATGGTTTTGTGCACATGAAGATCACATACTGATAATTTAATCACTCTACTTCTCTCTAGGCTTCCAAATAAAGAAGGTTTGTAACCACAAAGAGCCTTTGCTAATTTATGGACAATGTTTTAGCCTAAAATATAATGAGCATTACTCCTAGAAGAGCAGAGTTTCTGAAAGCAAGGTATAAAGTAAGGTATAAGGCATAAGGTAGAATGTCACCTCTTGAGTTGAGAGTCACTATCTTGCAATATGTCCCAGTCCTGAGGTACTCAGGGATAAATTTGTCCTATCTGAGCTGTAGAAGGGAGGTATTTTTACTGCAATTCACTGTGGCTAAAATTTCAGGTAGCTGTAAAAGAGTCAATCTTGTAGAACCTGCTTAATTAAAAACCTGACATTCAGGCCCTACAGTATGTTTTCTTTTGGAGAAAAGCCACACTATAATTGAGTACTGGACAAACAAAGATATTTCAGTCCAAGGTCAAGTTGTTTATTGTTGTTATCAAAGTCAAGTGAAATTTACCCTGAAAGAATAACCAGAGATGTGGAAACAGATTTATTTATGTACAAGTATGTTCATTGCAGCATTACTTACAAATATGAAAAAAAAAAAGGGAGACAGCCTAAATGTCCAACAACAGGGGGCTAGCTGAATGATATGTGGTGTGTCCATACGTTAGAATTCTATGAGGCTGTTAAATATGTTTTATAGGACTATTTACTGATCTGGGGAAATGCTCATAAAGTATTAATAAAAAATGGATATGAAACAATTTGAATGGTATGACCCAAGTTTTGAAGGAAAAAAAGCATAATTGTGTGCATATGTGTGTATGTATGTATGTGGGTGAATGAAAGAGAGTTTTCCTAGCTTTTTCTCTTTCCAACCTTCCTGCCTCTGTCCCCAACACACACAGTTTACTTCCATTTCCTGCCTAAATAAGTCTTGTTGCTCTGTTGCTGTTGTTGTTGTCAGAAAACAGAGAAGGATAGGAAAGAACAAAGGAAGAGGGAAGGAATTTGCAGAGAGAGTAATTAAATTTACATAGTGTGGGAGGAGGGAAGGGAAAGGATCAATAGCAGTGAAGTGGGCTAAAGGTAGAGGTAGACATGGAGCTGTTGAAACTGTGCTTCTTAATTGCAAACCCCTGATACATGGAACCACTGGGTTACACTTTCACAGGATGACATAAGAACATAAAAGACTGAGCATCTGTATCCCTTTGTTAGCCTCTAGGGCGTGCCCAAGACCCCCTCCATATTCCAATGCCGTTCTCCCCCAAAGGTGTCTAAATTAAAGACCAGAGGCTGGATATTGGGCCCTGGTGCCAGAAGGTTATTCTTCAATGTAAAAAACAAACAGTTTAAACCAGTTGCTGTGGACCATGACTTAATCTTGAATTCATTTCTCCATTTTCTGACATGTAGTTGGTGCAATAAGGCTAGCTATGTCTTCTACATGGGAAGTGCCCTGCAGGGGAAGGCCCAGGGCCGAGCCACCCGGGGCAGCCCTGCTCTAGGCCTCGTGAAGAATTTCTCTTCTCTTTGTTATGTTCTTCCTGTGCTCTTCTTTGCTTGTGGCTCCTCTTTACTCAACAGTTAATTGATAAACACTAGCAATGCATCTCAACTGAGCAGTAGTACCAATGACTGAGAATCTGGTCACATCTGGGGATCTTGATCAAACACAGATTCTGATTCAGTAGGTCTGGGGTGGGGCCTGAGATTCTGAAATTCTAATGAGCTTCCAGGTGATGGCACTGCACCTGGTCTGTGGATGACACCTAGAACATCAAGGCATAAGGACTGAGATTAGGCTGTGTGCATAGAGGAAATGGACCATGGTCTAAAGAGGCTGCCCCATCTGCTTTTAGTGTAGACCTTGGACTAAAGGCACAGAAGGAGTCTTTGAGGTTTCCATGTGATTCTGTCTAGATCATCAGGTCTAAAGATTCTAAATGAGGGTGTAGCTTTTAAAAATTGTAATACTGAGAAAAAAATTCTAATACTGAGTAAAGTGTTTTTTGCCTAGAGTGCCTGCCCTCCATATTTCCTCCAGGAACTGAGGGCTGCAGTGGAAATTAGATGATTCCATGATTCAGTGGTTATTTTACCATCAGCTGGTGGAATCATAGATGCTTTAAATTTTCTCCTTTATGCTTATTTTTTTTTATTTTCTCTAATAAACATATATTACTTCTTAATTGAAAAAGAAAGGTAAAATTTCTTAACTGGTTTCTTATTGCAGAATCTCTTTGGTTTTATTTACAAAATGCAGATAATTTTGTTTCTTAGAAAATGACATGTTCTTCATTTTTTTTTTTTTTTTTTTAATCTTTGGTTTCTGGGAGCAGCTAGTGATCGGCTAAAAAATCAGGACAACAAATATAATGGTACTGGGTCAGCTTGAAAACGAAAAGACTCAAAAGGAGTTTTCAGCATTATCAGAGTTAAGTCCATAGAGGACAGAGCCTGTTTGCTTTTTTTTTGCCCATTGAGGAAAGAAGGAAATATCAGTTTGTATTTTAGCAAAAGGATTGAGATTAGCATTGGAAAATCATTCCCCATTGGTAAACGTTCTTAAATAGAGAAGTGGGATATCAAGGGAGATTTGTAATCTCTGTCCTCACAGACCTTTAAAAAAATCTATATATGTGAATTATCAAATTTGTAGATGCTGTGTGGGATATATAAAATCCCCAAGTGATATATCCTTCTCATATACCATATTTGGGCCATTTCCATTTGCCAAAAATAAGTGGGAAGTCAGAGGGTGCAAATTAATGCTAGTAATCACAAAAGAAAAATGTAGATAGAATCCCAGCTGCTATAAATAGCTTAAATAATGCAATCCAGAGCAAATATAAGTGATTTTTGGTTAACCACAGGTTGGGATTACCCACACCACTGCTCTATTAGTACAGGTAATTGAAAATTGACTCTGTAATCAGTCCCTATTTCTTTTAATTCAGGTGAATTCCTCACCAGGTCCAGAGGAATACATTCTGTGGCATCACAAAGCCCCTTGTGCCCTGAAGTTCCTTTGGTTATGATTTTGAAAGGTGACAGATTATTGACACAGAAAAATTATTCAAGGCAAAGAAGTTAAAATTTCCCCTTTGTACCTACATACTTCTATTAAAATTTAAATAAACTTCTAATTTTATTGAATTAGTATGAAATCTGTAGTTGCTTTGGTCTTTCTGGGACCTTATGAAACACTGAAAAAATAATACCATCTTCCTCTTTTCCTAAGGATCTGTATCACCATATTTATGACATGCTGATGCCATCCTAGTTGTGGGCAGTGGTGTATCATAGTAAACACTGACTCATCATGTTCTCCATCTCATCACAGACCTGATCCTCCTGATCCCATCTCAGTGACAAGTGCCACCAGCAACCCGCCATCAAGGATGACATTTGAGAGCCATCTTTTTCTGCCCACTCCCCCTCATATACCACATCCCATTAATTACCAAGCCCAGCCCATACTACCTCTTAAATATCTCTTCAATCCATCTTCTTTGCTCCATCCCCACAAACACCTCCCTGGTCTGACTCCTTCTACAACTCCCTAATGGGTCTCTCTGCTTCCAGGCTCACCATCATCTCCCCTGATCCAATCCAGGCTATATATGTCAGAGAGATAAGTCTTTCTGTATCTCAGATCTAATGGTGCCATGCACTGGTTTAAACCTCTTCAGTGAAAGACCACATGCTCTGTGATTTCAGAAGCCGAACATAGATTGGTGGCTGCCTAGGACTGGTGGGATTGGGGGAAATGGGGAGTGACTACTAATGGGTATGGGGTTTCTTTGGAAGGTGTTGAAAATGTTCTAAAATTGATTGTGTTGATGGTTGTACAACTCTGTGAGTACACTAAAAACCATTAAATTGTGTACTGTAAATAGGTGAGTCATGTTACATGAATTATATATTCAAAAAAACTTATTTAAAAAAAAACCACAACTCTTCAGTGGTTCCCCATTGTTCTTCATATAAAGTCTGAGATTTGTTGACAGGATCCATGATGGTCTTAAGGATTTATGCTCAACTTCAGCTTTATTCGTGCCCTATGCCCAAGTACTTTAACCATCTTGAGTTACTTTGGCATTACCTTAACTTGGCATGCTCTGTCTTGCCTCTGGATTATTGCACTTCTTGTTCCCTCTGCCATCCTCCCCACACCAATCCCCCCAATTTTCACATGGATAATCCTACATATTTTTAATGCTCAGGTTAGTTATTATTTACTTTAGGAAGCTTCCCTGAATCTTGCTATTTTGATGCCCCTTCTGTGAGTTCCCTGATCTCTGTATTTATCATATGGGTGTGCATTTGCTTATTTTCTTTTCTAAATACTCTCTAACTGTAAGTTCAGTGAGATGTCAGGGACAATGTCTATTGTGATCACTCAGAGTCTAACACAGTGCCTGTACATATTAGATACTAAATAAATAAGTTGAATGAATGAATGAATGACATATTCAGCTTTTGTTCAAAGGATAACATTTTTTTTTCCCCACCAGAATTGTGTTACCCAATGTGAAACTGACTTACTGAACAATGGTATATACATGTTACTTCCATTTTTTCACCAGCTATATACTAGAAGCTCTTTGCCGTTTTCACACCAAAAAAAATCCATCTCAAAAGTTATCAAAAGGCAGTTACCAAAGCCAATGAGTGACTTTTTCTTAGTCCTCATTTCCCCTGACTTCTTTGCAGCCATAGATGTTGTCTCCTTCTTCTGCCTAAGCCAGTGGTTCTCAAAGTGTGGTCTCTGCATTGACGTAGGGAATAAACATATGGATACCAAGGGAGAAAGAGGGGGGTGAGATGAATTGGGAGATTGGGGTTGACATATATACACTACTATGTATAAAGTGGATAGCTAATGAGAACCTACTATATAGCACAGGGAACTCTACTCAGTGCTCTGTGGTGACCTAAATGGGAAGGAAATCCAAAAAAGAGGGGATATATGTATACATATGGCTGATTCACTTTGCTGTACAGCAAAAACTAACACAACATTGTGAAGCAACTATACTCCGGTAAAAATTAATTAAAAAAATTTTTTTAAAAGTGTGGTTCCTGGACGAGCAGCAGCAGCACTACCTAGTACAGTGTGAGAAAGGCAGATTCTTAGGGCTCACTCCACACCTACTGTGTCAGGAACTCTGGTGAGTAGGGCTCAGCAATCTATGTTTTCACAAGCCCTCCAGGTGATTCTGACGTACACTAAAGGCTGAGAACCACTGTTATAAGCTAATTTGCTTAGGTAAGGTTGCCTTTCCCTTTCATAATAAGGGGTAGAAAGAGTGATCCAGATAGCAAGCTCCCATGGCTGCTCCTCAGCTAGGCTAATTCACAAAAGCTCTATCATTTCCAGCCTATGGTTTTCCTTTGATACAGTATTGGCTACCAGGTATTACAGGTTAGGCAATGTGGATTCTTGAATGAACAGTTTATTTTCCCTGACCCACTCACAATGGTGGCAAAAACAACAGGTATACGTTACTTAAGAAATTCTCAAATTCACAAACTCAGTATAACCCTTTTATTTATAACCCAAGTCTATCTTTTTAAAATCTTACCCTTTATTCTTTGCACAAACCCCTTGCAAACTCTTCCCCAGACCTTCACAGAAGGTGGGACTAGATAGATCACAGTCTGCTCCATCCCTGATTATGGTTTAGTTTATTTATATTTGGTTTTTCTCATTAGAGTACCATTAACACAAGGAGGCCCTGAAAGCAGTACCACCAGGTAGAGCAACCTATGCAGTTGACTTCAGCTGGACTCTTCTCCATGAGACTGAACACTGAGTGAAATGATAGAAGTGCCCACTTATACCTTCTTGAAAATTTCTCTTCCCTTGACCTCTGTGATGGTGGTTTTCTTCCTACACTGACAACTTTTATGCTGGTTCTTCTTTCTCCTCCTATGCTTCACTGGGGACATTTTCCAAGGTTTAATTAGATTTCAATCTTTAATCCCTACACACTCTGTTTTGGAGGTGTCATCCATTTGGCTATCAGGTCTATCTAAATGATTCACAAAACTATATTTCCAATTCTTCTTCCAAACTTCAAATCCATATAGCCAATTATCTGATGAATATTTCCAACTGAATGTTTTATGATTTCTTCAAATCCAACAATTTCTAAAATCAAACTTATTCTCCCACCATTATGCTGGCATCTCTTTTCAGTTTGGAAAACTTAGAGTTATCCTGGAGCATCCTATTATCCATTTTCACTGCTCTGGTCCTAGTAGATATCCTAATAGACTTCTTTGCCTTTGTTCTTTTTTCATACTCCCCAATCCAAATCCATTCTGTTTGGTGTTGCCATTTTACTTCCTTGCTCAAAAATCCTCAAGGGCTGCCCGTTGTCTAAAGATCAAATCCAAACTCTTTGATCTGACATTCAGGGGACTTTATGAATTTGGTCAAATCTCCATTTCCAACCTCAGCCACCACTATTGCCAACATAAACTCTCTGCTCCTGTCCAAATAGTCTACTGCTGATAGCACCACCATCACCATCAAACCTAGCAACAGCAGCTAACACTTACTGAGAGTTTACTATGTGAGGCACTATGCTAAATGCCTCAAATTCTTCATCTCATTTAATCCTCATAACTGCCTTGTAGGGCTATTATCATTCTCATTATGTAGATGAGAAAACCAAGAATTACAAAAAGTTAAGTGACTTGCTCATGTTCAAATAGCTAGTAACTGGAAGAGATACAAGTTGAATCTAGAGCTGTCTATGCCAATAGACTGTAAATTCTGTGAAAGTTAAGGACTCTACTCTCCAGTGCTTAGTTAGTGTCTGAACCATATGATCAATAAATATTTTTAAATGGATATTAAATAATTTCAAATTGCATCCTCTTAACTGTTGTGATCCCTTATTCTTGCAGTCCTCTAAATATATCTTTGTTCACTCCTATTTTTATGCATTTTTTTTACCCTGTTAACTCCATTTTGAATATCCATACTGTCATCTCTGTCTTTCCAAATCCTACTCCATTTTCAAGGTACTCATAAAGTCCTGGCATCCTTCACAAATTTTTACCAGTAAACCAGTCCTTTTCTGAATACCTTCAGAATTCTTTTCTTTTCTACTCATTTTATTTTCATCAATTTTGCCTTGTGTGATTTCTTAATTTTTTATGTTTTTTCACCCAAAAGAGACTATGAGTCCCTCTAGAAGAGAGACTTTGAGCTAACTTTAAATAATTAGCAGAGTGTTAAATGAATGAATCTTTGAATGTCAAAGAAGATTAACCAAAATTTTCTAAAAGAAGAAAGCAATTTACTCACAACTGTCAGTGATTCTCTGACATTTGAATCATTCTTTATTACTAGTAGTGTATAGTTAGGATAATACTAATGGTGTAACAGATTTAAAAAAAACACCTCCATAATTTCATTGGCTTAACACAATTGGAAATTTATTTTTCATTCATTTAACACTTAATGCAGGTGGGTGGCCTTCCTCTGCTTACTGATTTCATCCTGTGGTTCTGTATCCTGACAAGAGGAGAGACGGTGGGGGAAGAGGCCAAAGAAGTTTCACCCTCTTCTTATCTTTCATTGGAAAGAACCAGTTGTATGGTCCCACCTAGAAACAGGTGGAAAAATGGAGTTTCTGGCTGCAGCAATGCCATGAAAGGAGAAGGATGGATGGTGGTAGACTTAGCCATCTCTGTTTGTGAATATTTCTTATTTCCAGGGATAACAGTGTATATTTCAATCAACCTTTTAAAAAACACAGATTTGATTTCTGAATTCCAGTCCCTGGCACTTTAAAAATTCCTAATATAATCCACAAACAGTGCTTTGGAAAGTACCACACAAATAGATGGGCATTCATGAATTTGTTTTAATGCTGTTAATTGTAAGGCAATATGCTTGTCCATTGCCTCTAAATCATACCCTAAAGGCAGCTGCAGAGGAATCAGTGATGCAATAGAACATGCCTCTCTAATTTTTAAGGCATTTTATTTTCTCCCTCTAGATCATTGGAACCAAGCTGAAAACTTAACCAAATTACAGACGTTTAGAGCTTAGAAATAACCTTAGGGACCACTAAGTCTCACTAGTTCCCAAACTTTTCATCACTGAGGCCCTCCTTTATTGTTCTTTGACTACCTCCTCCAAACCCCATATAGTGAAAGATGTTTGCCTTTCAGACTTCATTTAAGAAATAAAAAATGGCTTATATTTATCGAGAGCTAACTATATGTAGAAAATATGCAAAGTGCTTTACGTTATGTTTAAGTCTCACAGGTACTCAATGGAATAGGAATTATTATTCCCATTTTTAAAACGAAAAATATTAAGGTTCAGAGAGGTGATGTTGACTTACCTAAGGTAAGCATAAGACTGAAAATTTGATAGGAAAGGTCATGGGATTTGAACACAGGTCTAACTCTAGAACTCAAGTTCTTCATCATTACACTGCACTGCCTTTCTAACTAGGTAACATCTATTTCTCTGAGAGTTTTGATTAGCATAATTTGATAATATTTTAATCAAAATTAAGGAAACTGGGTGGACACAACCCAAGTGTCCAACAGCAAGATGAATAAACCCAACTTGATACATACATACAGTGGAATATTATTCAGCCATTAAAAGAAATGAAGTTCTGAGACATGCTACACACAGATGAATCTTGAAAATATTATGCTGAGTGAAATCAGACATAAAAGGACAAATATTGTATGAGTCCACTTATATGAAATATCTAGAATAGGCAAATTCATAGAGACAATACATTGATTAGAGTTAAGCAGAAGCTGAGGAAAAGGGACAATGGGAAGTTATTGTTTAGTGGGTACAGAGTTTCTGTTTGAGGTGATGAAAAAGTTTTTAAAATAGTGGTGATGATTACACAACATCGTGAGTATAATTAATGCCACTGAATTGTACCCTTTAAAATGTTCAAGAAGGCAAATTTTATATATATCTACCATAGTAAAAAATAAAATAAAGAAATTGGATTTTTGGTTTACCTAGATAACCTTACTGTGTACCTAAGATTTGTTTCTCTGATTCTGTAAGTTTTTTGAAATATAAAATAGGTTTCACCTAAATGTTGTATCAGTGGCCCTCCAAGCACCCAGCCAATCCGATGTAAGAACAATGACCAACCTCTCACAATCACGCACTTAGATGATGGCAGAACAGAAATGGGTCTTCTGACTCCCAGTTACGTATTATTCTACATATCAGAAATAACAAACAAACAAAACAGTGCGTTCTATTAATCATTTTGGTAACCCCAGGAATCTTTTCAGAATCTTGGAATCACACTGATGAATGGCTTCCTAGTTCTTTCCCCTGGCTGGAAGAACAGAGCCAAGGACATAACCACTTCTGATGGCACACATCCCACCCCTCCCCCACTTGTCAGAAAAGCATAGAGGACACATCCTGGAGGAAAAGAAGAGGGGAGATCAAGAGAAGCCATAGAAAAGGCAAATGAAAACGATCATAGATATCAGAAAAGACTAGGGAGACGATGGGACTGAGAAGGGAGTAGATGGTGTCCTGTGCCAGGCCTTCCTCCTATCTACGAAGGACGATGAGCAATTGGTGGGGAAAGCCACTGATTATCGTATAAGGTTAAGGGACTTCCAGGCATTTAATTCAGAGGCTTCTGAGTTCAGAGGGCTTGGAGCTCTTCCAAGAGTTTCTCTCCTTCCCTCCCTCCATCCTCACCTCTCTTGTAGTTGTTTTTCTCTTCTTTCTCCTCCTTCCCCTCTTCCTCCTTTCCCTTCTTCCCTCTCTCCCTCCCTCTTTCCTTGTTTTTCCATTCCATGCTAGAGTACTTCTATGCTTCGGAGGCACTATTCCTTTACTCATGCTGAGAGAAGAGGGTATGAACAGGAGGGAGAGGAAGTAGGGAGATGATCAAGAGGGCTATGTGGGTCTTTGTTTACAAGAGAAGGATAAAGGTACAAGAACACACAGGTATTCTAGCTACTTCCCTGTATTTCCATACTACCTCCAACTTTCCTTTTTTAGAGTTCCTAGAGTTATTGCTTTAGGATTACTTGTTTCTTTATGACCAAGCTTTGGTAATAGCCAACTCTGTCTTCCCTAATACCTTCATTTATTGATTTCTGCCCACCTGCACCCAAATCCCATACTCTGAAAGGACTGCTACACTGTAAGCTCCTTAAGGGCTGGGGCAACATTTCATTCATCTTTTTCCCTGGTGTCCAGAGCAATTCTGGATGCTCAACGCATGCCTGTCAACTGAATGGGCAAATAAATAAATGTAAGTTGTCTGCAGAAAGCATTAAGCCATGTGGTTAGTTTTATGCAAAGCTGATTAAAAGCACGACAATAAGGAATATTTTAAAAGAGGAGTATACCAAGAAATTAGGAATGCTAGGTCCCAAAGAAACAAGGCACTTTCGAGTTTCTCTTCAGTTTCATGATGTAGTTTCACAACATGGAGAGGAGGTTAAGTCTTTGCTGCAGTCCTGTGGAATGATCAAGACTCAGTTTTTTGGTTTTTTTGTTTTTTTTAATTAATTAATTAATTAATTTTTGGCTGTGTTGGGTCTTTGTTTCTGTGCGAGGGCTTTCTCTAGTTGCGGCAAGCGGGGGTCACTCTTCATCGCGGTGCGCGGGCCTCTCACTATCGCGGCCTCTCTTGTTGCGGAGCACAGGCTCCAGACGTGCAGGCTCAGTAGTTGTGGCTCATGGGCCTAGTTGCTCCGCGGCATGTGGGATCTTCCCAGACCAGGGCTCGAACCCGTGTCCCCTGCATTTGCAGGCAGATTCTCAACCACTGCGCCACCAGGGAAGCCTGAGACTCAGTTTTATTTGTTCTGAAACTTTCATGAAGCTACCACAAATGGAGAATGAGTGGTCACAGGAGGATGAGGAAGTTAATGACCAACATAGTAGACTTTTTCTAAATATGGAGGAAAAGAAAACTAAAATTTGAAAAGCTGCTACTGGGGCAGTAGAGCACTTTGGTTATTTTCCAATCAGCAGTGAAGCAAAAGGGCTGCTCTTTTGGAAAAGATCTACATCAATAAATCGGAAAACCAGAGTGGAGAGAGTACTGGAGAAGAACTGGTGGTGAACTTTACCTTGCTCATCATTCTTCAGGTGAGGCTCTGGTTCTAGCTTCGTCCCACGGGAAGCAAAGGGCTGCTGGCATGGGTGCAGTGCTAGGTCAGCTGAGCCCAACAGGTGTGTGAGCCCACCAGCAAATGGGCTTCATGGGACCAGCAGCACTATATCTAGGCTCTACCGTGCCTGTGAAGAAAGTCAGCCAGTGGCAAATAAACCAGGCTGCCCCTGCCATCTTGCGTACCAAATTGGAAAGCCCTAGATATGCCTTCACCACAACCTCCACCCCCTTTGGTTTCCACAGGCCTCTGGATATGGGCTGGGATAAATCCTCAGAAAGATGCTCGCATTCTCTTAGCCTGCAGACCTGGGGGAGGAGGTGGGGCCCTGGACCTCGGTGAAGGGTAAGGGAAGACAATAGGAAAATGATGTTCTAAACCTAAACTGGGCCAGCATGCCATTTAAAAACCTTTATTTTAAAAAAGAAAACGATAAAAAGAGACACACATGGGGTAGAGAGATTTTTTAGAAAAATGTCCATTTTAGTGACATCTATAAAATACAAACCACCTAAAAGCAGCTAGTGAACCTCAGTTACGTGATGTTTTAACTCCACATAAGGACCAGGATTTCAACAGCACTGAATGTGATAGAAGGCTATATTTCCCCCCTCCTTACCCCCTTTCTAATTTTTATTATTTTAACTCTGCTTATGCCAGTCTGTTTGTAGAGTTTGGGGCTCTCTTTCCTAATGGTTGTGACTGAAAGTGGGGATTCCAGCCTTTCACTATTTCTCTGGTGATAATATCAAATGCCCCAAACATGGATAATCTCAAATTTCTTATCATATACAGATATAATGTGGGGGAAAAGCATATTAAACTGGAAAAGAAGAACAGAGAATAAGAGAGGGTTAAAATAACAAACCATAATCTTCTGAGAATCGCATAGAGCTGCTTTTTGGGTCCATTCTGTATTATTTTTTTCCTGCCCATTTAAATGTAAACAGGCAAACTCCATGTATCCAGGAAGCTTTTTCCTTTTAAAGCGCTCTTTAAACAGATACAGGATAGATATTTCGACGCAGAGCCCACATAAAATCCCATATTAGGGATGATACTAAACTTAAAGAATGTTGTAAAATGAGAATGGAAAAAAAATGTACAAAATGAATTCCTGCCCATTTACATGCTTTCCGTCAGGCTACTAGATACCAAGCCTCTGTCTTTGTGTTAACACTGCAGATTAGGTCAAGTTTTTACCCCTCTGAGCTCTTTTCCTGTAAATGACGGGTTTTGATGTGAAACAAGCAACATGTCAAAGCAAGTTGAAAGATGTAGGCATTTTATGCCATGTCACAATGACAGGCCGGTGAATATTTGGGCCATTAGGGGCTTATTAGTGAATAAATGACCAGATGGTTCAGTGATGCACGGAGATGGACAGAGCTGGATGCTCCTAATCAGCACTGTCTGTACTTGATGTCAAATCACATGACACAGTAACCCATGGATACCAAGGAAGAGTTACCATTAGCAAGTCAATTTGATATCTGGGTGGTGTAAACAGACTTATAACCACACTTCAGGGCTGGCTCTGTTTTGAAGAAGGAAAATACAGTAGAGGATTAAAAGGCACACACACAATAAACTCTAATTGTTGTTTGATAATTATACAAAGAATTTCTATCTTAGTTCTTCCCCTTTATTCTTGAGAAAAGAATGATGCCTGGATGCATAAGAAAAGGGATAGTCAAAAATAAAAAGGTCGAACTGAGAATACATTTAAAATCTACGTAAAAGACATATGAAAGAGTAAAGTTGGGTAGAGTGGGCCATTAGTGAAAAGATGAAGGGCTAGCTTCTTACCTCGCTTTGCAGCTGTCGGTGAAAGACAAAGTTCAGACACAGAGCACAAACTATAAACACATGTTACTTGTTTTTGCACACCACACACATATCTTCCCTCCTTGTCTCTAAAAATGTTGATAGCCTAACAGCCACCTTGGGTTTTTCCCGTAGGGACATAGAAAAGTGTTTTTGAAGAAGAGTGCGTGGTTCTTTTTTCCTCATCATTTTCAGTATTCTCAGACTGACAAGTGTTCCTTCCACTGTGAACACCCCCACCTACTACTAAAAACACTCACTCTTACAACGTAAACAATGAACAGGTTGGAAATAACTTGGGTGCTCTACCAGAAACTAGTGGGTCTGAGGGCGCAGGTTCAATGTGTTATGTATCTCTGATGGAAAGTGTTGGCAGGCTTTTCCTTGCAAGACCACCAATTAAAGCAATTCAGTCTTAAGGGAGCAAGAACTAAAAGATATTTATTACTGTAAATTTTTTTCTTTTAATAATACCTACTGTTTGTATAGCATTTTTCATTTGCAAAGCACTTCATGAATATTGTATCTTTTTATTTTCTTTGTAGCCAAGTATTATTAGTTTATTTGATTAATCCTTCCTGTGCATCTACTATGTGTGTCTACTTTTGGACAAGTTGCTGAGAACAGGGGGAGCAAGGAGTGAGATTCCTCAAAAGACTTAGAATTGCATTAAATAGGGTTTTTTAATGAGTACTATGTAGCATTTGATATTTACAAAAAGATTATATGTAATATATATGTTATGAAAAACAGTTTTTAAAAATTGACATCTCTGACCCCACCAGCTGATAGAGGAACCAGAACATCATTAGTATGATGTGTTCATCTCAGATGAGCACCCCCCACACACACCTATCTATACCCTATCTCCCACAGAGATAGCAACTATCTGAATTCTGAGTTTATCCTTCCCTTACTATTCAAAAATAATTTAACCTCACACGGCTCTATTTCTAAACAAGATATTTTAAAATGTACTTGTTTTATTCCTTTATAAAAATGGTATCACACAACATGTAGTCTCCTGAGAATTGCTTTTTTTTTTTACTCAACAGTGGATTTAAAATTGAACCGTGTTGTTTTGCCTCGCTCAAGTTCATTCACTTTCACTATTTTCTTATGTTCCATAGTGTCACTATTCCACAATTGATGTATCCATTCACCTGTCTGTAGACATTTGGCTTGTTTCCAGTTTGGGGCTATTATAAGTAATGTGGCAAAGAACATTCTTGTATATATAAACTAGTGTAGTTTCTCTGGGTGGAGTTTCTGGGTCATGGAGTAAACACTTATTCAGCTTAACAAGATAACGCCAAACTATTTTCCAAAGGTTTACCGATTTACACTCCTACCAATAATGTATAAGGAGCATTCCCATTATTCTATGTTCTTATCAACACATTATTTTCAGACTTTTAATTTTGCCAAACTAGTGGATGTCCATTCAGCCTTAACAGCCACCCTGAGAAGCAGTAATCATTATCTGTAGTTTACGGCTAAGGCTCAAAATCACATAACTAGTAAGTAGTAAAATTAGGACTTGAACCCAGTTCTCCAAAGTTCTTCCACTCTCCCACACTGTCCCTCTCACCTTAATCCCCATTGATTCTTGCTCCACATTTATAAGCACAGTTAGCGTACAGGAGCAGTACGGTGTTCAATTTAGGGCTCGCCACTTGTTAGTTATGTGAGACAAGCAAATTACATAACCTCTCTGTGCCTCAGTTATCACATCTATAAGACAGTGGTAATAATAACACCTATTTTATATGATTGCTATTTATATATTGCATTAGGTTGCAAGGGTTAAACAAGTTGTTTCACACACACACTGTAAACTAGACATTTAAATGAACATGCACAAATTCCAAAAAATAAAAAAAAATAAAAGTAAACATACACAAATTCCAGCCATTCCAGATAGAATTCAGTATCTTTTCTCTCACCCAAATGCCCTCTTTCTTTTGAGCAAATGGCTTTTTCATTTGCTATCTTCCATTTCCATGTTGTAGGCTGGCAAACACATCCTTGTTTCATATGCATTTACATTAAAGCATTGAAAGAACCGTTTAGCTCTATCACCATGGTGACTTGATACCAGCACAATCGGTTTAAAAGTATTTTAAAACATGTATTTTGTAGGCTGGGTGATATCAAAAGCCCTTTAGAGTACTAAACTGAGTTTGTGTATATATATTCCTATGTGTGATAATTTAAGGTTTTGTTTTCCTCATTATATTGTTCTAGTTTTAATCACAATTATATCCCTAGCCTTGATATTCAATAAATGATGTTAATTAACTCAATGATTGAATTTTATCCAGTTTTATTGAGATATAATTGACATACAGCACTGTATCAGTTTAATATATACAACATAATGATTTGACTTACAAATGTCATGAAATAATTACCAAAATAGGTCTAGTGAACATCCATCATCTCATATAGATACAACATTAAAGATATAGGAAAAGAGCATTTTTCTTTGTGATAAGAATGAGTAAATTTTTAAAAGCAGATTAAGTAATGCATTTTGCTGAATTTATATGTCAGTCAAATGCTCCTTTTTTAAAAGGTCTAAAATTTTTTGTCTGAAGTCCTTGGAGTGTTTTTTTTTCAGAGTTTAGAATTTTTCCATTTTTAAAAATTAATACTGTATACATGCTACATATTATATGACATCTACAGCAGGACCTGGGTACAACCCAATAATCAAACACATTAAAATTTCTGAGGCAAAACATATGGATAAGCATTCAAAAGGGGGTTTTCAGGGCCCACACATAGCATCACACTGGATCAAATGAAGTCTGCCATCAACAGAGTTATGGAAATGCTGTGTTCACAGATTTTTTAAATTATAAAATTGTGGGTTAAAATTGTGAACCTATAATTTTTTAAATGTGGAAATTTGAATCTGTAACTCCTTGATCTCATATATTTTATTCACATTATGTGCATCTTACTCATACTTCATTCCTTGATCTCCAAGAAAAACTATACTAGTTTATGGTGAATTGTCACTTATTTTAATGGACCAGTGATTATCATTTTGCCCTGAGGACATAGAAATGTACAACCTATTCCTCGGAGAAGTGTAGCTGAATCTTAACAGATAATAAAAACTATTCCAAAAATTAAGAACTTGGATTCTTCATTCAAGAGGCTTATAAATTATTTATTCACAGTTTGTTTTGGGTTAAATTGCTAATACTTCCAAAATATTTTTTTTAATGTTAGAGGTTTGATTATATTTCCCTTAAAGGGTGTTCTTCTCAGAGAGGGAAATACGTTTAAAGCTAATTTTGGAAATTCATAAAAGGTAAAGTTCACTGTATTTTATGAAAACCTAAATAGAAAAAGCTCAGTTGTTTTCAAGACCGGAAGAAGGTCTAGACTTCAGGGTGTCCTCTAAGATGGCCATCTTAGTGATGAGATGAGCAAGAATAGTGTTGGGGAAGTCAGACAAGCGAGGCATTCAAAGTCCAATCCTTCAGTACAGTTAAATTTAAATGAGCCAAATGTCTAACTGTGTACTTCCAAGCTCCTGTGCACACTATCACACACACGACTCCGCCCTCTCTGATCGTTCATCAGCAGGAACTGCAGAGCCAAAGCAGTGTGCTCCTTTTTCATCTTTAGGTGTAACATGACTCAGATGACATCTTCTACCTGACTCTCATGACCTGCACATGGTGATGTGTGCTGCCTCAGAAGTCCTATTGCCCATTGAAAATCATGCCTTCAACATTCATGAGCCCTATGCTGTAGGAAAGTTATTTCACCTCTCTGTGTCTCAGTTTACTCATCTGTAAACGTGGGTAATAATAGAGCCTAATCCATGTGGTTTTTGTGAGGATTAAGTTGTATTTGATATGTGTTTGACTCATAGTAAGGGTCATTTCCTTTACACTATTATTACAAACTTACGCTAATTCTGAGGACCAGGCACCTCCTCAGATCTCGGCAGTTATCTCAATAGTAGGCAGTAGCTTGTGGTAGAATATAGTAACACCACACAGTATGCTCCCAATAGACCTTCTGACACTTTCCAGCACCTTAGTTTTATTGCTAATATTATTTATCACTTAAGGCTGAAACAATGGGTTAATTCATGTTATAATTCTTTCTTTTGAATAATATTTGCTTCATTATAAGTATCTCCAACTTACAAACAGATTGAGTCCCCAAAGTTTATTTGTATGTGAGTTGTTTCCAGTTTGAAACACATTTTTCCATAGAGGCAATGTTTTAAAAGAGGTTAGGCGTCCAGGCTGACACAATAAAAGGCCCCGATGTGGGTATCCATCCCCTGGGCTGAAGGGGCTCATACAAACAAAACAGCTCACTTAGGACCAGGATCCACCTGCCCAGATGCTGCAGCAGGCAGTGGGGGTGGGGGTGAGTTGGTGGCTGAATCTTGGCATGATCTTCGTCTGAGAGAGAAAGAAATTGGAAGTCAGGGGAGAGGTTTGGTGGGCCCCAGCATCTAGTCACCATCTCAGATGGGCGGGGCATGAGCTATGAAAGAGACTGCCACTATCAAGATGGTTAGAAACTTCTGGAACCTTGGTAACTTCGCTGTTTCATTGCTCTATACCAGTTTCCTCATAGTGATTAGTAGGAAGCTCCTTAAAATCAAATGCTCTTGGAAGCCCACAAGGCAGAGGGATGAATACAGGATTATGTTCCACTCTAAAGCTGGCAGAGGGCCAAGGATAAGTGGCGGAAGTGGGGGAGGATGGAGAGAACCCCAAAGCATAACATGGGAGGTATCCATTATAAAGAGGAAAGGAAAGCAGGCTGCATGAATCTGTGTCACCGATCTGCCAAATGTGGTGTCCATGAGAAAACACACTGATTTCCATGAAGGATGGACTATATCTCCCTTTGTTGGTAACTTAAGAAAACAAATTGATGAGGTCACTTGAGACTCATCCTCAGTAATATTAAGTATTCTGCCGAAGAGAAGAGTCTTACTTTGGTTCTCAACCCTGGCTGCATATTAGAATCACCTGGGACCTTTTTTTTTTAAACTCCCAGTGCCCATGCTGCACCTCAAACCAGTTACTTTAGAATCTGGGACCAGGGCATCAGAAGTTTTAAAACTCCCCAGGTGATTCCAATGAGCAGCCATGTTTGAAAACCACTTTAAATATCAACCACTCCCATGTGTCCTAAATTGAAGACTAACATGTTGTAGCCTCCACAGAGCTCTGGAACACTCCAAACTTGAAGCCTCTTACCCAAATTCCCATTTATAATTAAATAACCCTTATTCCAAAAAATCTGAAACAGAATTTGAAAATAGATTCAATGAAGCTGAATTATGATTTCACATTATGAAATCACATTATGATTCCATTTGCTAAGAAAGTGAAAATACTTTCAACCACAATGTTCATTAAATATGATGACAAAATACTTCAAACATTTTATGTGCAGACTCAAAAAACATCCTAGACATTAATTTGTCCCACCATGTGCCAGACACTGTTGCTGGATGCTGGGGATAAAACAAATATACATACAGCCCCACCAAAATGGTAGCTTAGAGTCAGTGACCATTGCAAGTTAGCAGGGAAAGCAGCTAGATGTAGACTGAACCTGACCAGCGGAGACCCACCAAGAAACAAGGAGTTACACTTGTGATGACTGAGTCGCCTGTTTTAAGTTAGTATTTCTCCTGGGTCACAAATATTGATCCTGTGAATGTAGTAGTTCTCAGTGGGTGTGGCAGTATCCTGACAGCTGAATTGTATTTACTAATGACTGAACCTCCGTTTGCAGTGGTTTCATGAGCTGTCCCTCTGATATATACGCCTTTTATAGTTAGGCATGCTGGCCAGAGAGATGACTTGGTGTGTGCTCTACTATGCACATGGCTACTTGCTCACCACCACCCACCCCTAGGACAATTGCCTCTGTTACCTGTTGTCTCACTAAATTACTCGGAATTGAGTCCTCTGTTGATCTGCATTTTTAGGAGGGAGGATTGGTGGCTACTGCCTTCAGGGAAATCTGGTGTGATTAGTGTGTCTGCATCAGATCTCTTGCTTCCCAGTTGCCTGAGGGGCTTAGGAACTGAGTGTCGTACAGTACCATAAGTATGTCGTCTCTTTCTGCTTTGACAAGGTTAGCGTCTCTGGTGTCTACCAGCAGAATCCCCAAGCTTCCTGGAACTTGTGTCATTAACCATGCAGTGGAGTCTGACTGCAGGAAATGCAGAGCACATTAAGCAGGCAAAACCAACCCAGGTCTTGAAAGAGTCTCTGCATAGAAAACCAGTGGCTCTAAATGATTCTGTTCACATGTCTGACATTCCATGCCTCTCTCCTGTGCATCGCTGCAGAGGATTCTAGCCACGTGAAACATGTACTTCCCCTTCTCCCGGTCCCCTCCCCACAAAGGGCTCCTCATATATGTTATGATCAGTCCTGATGCTGCTGGGAACCACAGGTTTCTGCAAAGATA
This sequence comes from Balaenoptera ricei, assembly GCF_028023285.1. Classification (NCBI taxonomy): domain Eukaryota; kingdom Metazoa; phylum Chordata; class Mammalia; order Artiodactyla; family Balaenopteridae; genus Balaenoptera; species Balaenoptera ricei. Next base: position 63,556,359 of record NC_082645.1, on the reverse strand, counting down.
TGCTCTTCCCTCAAAGAACTGCAGATGAGAGGAGAAAGTACGCAAAAGACAGGTAGCAAGTGAACCAAGTAATTGTCAGATAAGTCATATTTCTACAGTCTCAAAGATCTTTGCAAGCATTTGCTCATTTAGAGAACAGTTTCATGGGCTAAGGGAAACTAGGAAGGAAACAGTCCATCAGTACAGAATATGGGGCTTTCCTGATCTAAACAAGCAAGCATTAGCATCCTGGCCTTAAACCAGGTCTAAACAACTCAGTATTGTTGCTTCACAATAGATTCAGTGAAGCTGAATTATGGGATTTAACTGGTAACATTGTTAAAGGGATTTAACTGGTAACATTATAAGGTCCACAAAACCAGTAGTCGGGAAACATCATGTGCAGCCTGTCAAACTCTACATAGTGGTGTTGGTCTTTGGCTGTTTGCTCTCATAGCCATTCTTGCCCTTCCCCTGCTCTGCTTTTTACTGTAGGGAATTATGGGAACCACATCTCTGTGGTTCTCATGCCCTCCAGTTTTGGGGAAGGTCCATCTAGAGGCAGGCACTGGCAGAGGGGGGAAGTCAAGATGTTTCTCCTCCTCAAGATGTTTCAGGTGGCATCTCCTTAGCACCTGCCTCCTCCACGGCACCATCACTGGCCAGACCCTCCCTCTGTAGTCCCAGCTCGTCCTGGGCAGGCCTTCCCTCTGAAGTCCCAGCTCGTCCTGGGCAGGCTCACAGCAGTTCAGATCCACTGGGTGGCCCCAGGGATACCAGCTACCTGCTTTGTCCCACCAATCCTAGGAGAATGAATACTTTCCTGTGCTTATTCATCTCTAGGTTGACTGTGTTGGGCTTCTTGTCGATTCTGTCACCTATGTAACCATTTCCTTGCGACAGATTTCTTGTTTTGACGTACCTAGAGTAGTTTCTGTTTCATTGGCTTCTCTACTAGTTTATGGTTGTAATTCGATCATGTTATCTATGGTAAATCTATACGTACATTAAAAATGAAAAAGAATTGCTGTTATGGGCTGAATCGTGTCCCTCTAAAATCCATATGTTGAAGCTCTAACCCCCAGTACCTCAGAATATGACTGTTACTGGAGATAGTGCCTTTAAAGAGGTAATTAAAATAAAATGAGGTTGTTAGGGTGGATCATAATCTCATTGTGAGGTGTCCTTTTAAGAAGAGATTAGGACATAGACACAGAGGGAAGATGGCCATCTACAGACCATCTACAAGCCAAGGAGAGAGGCCTCAGAAGAAACCAATTCTGATGACAGCTTGATCTTAGACTTCTGACTTCTAGAACTATGAGGAAATAAAACTTCTATTATTTAAGCCACCAAGATGGCTTTCTGATATTAACAAATGAATACAATTGCTTATCTCCAAAATTTGGGGTGAACTAGTTAACTCTAAGCCCCAGTGTCCTCATCTGTAAAATGATGATAATTATAATACCTAGGTTATTATGAAAATTAACTGAGAAAAGCTTAATGTAGCACCTGCTGCAGTGCTTGATAAATGGTGGCTATCATTGGAAATATTCATGTATAAGTGTAACTTAAAATGTGCTAACAGTGTTCACCCTGGAGCCCACCTCACTGGATATTAAAAAGGTCTTTAGATTGGGTATACTGGCAAATGTCTCCACTCAGATTTTCCCCTAGAGTCTCCTCTTGTCACTTCTTGTTTTCAGCTGCTATACTAATTGCAAAAAGATCTTTAGCTCTATCATCAAAGTTCCATTCTTTTTTTATATATAAATTTATTTATTTATTTATTTATATTGTATTTTTGGCTGTGTTCAGTCTTTGTCGCTGCTCACGGGCTTTCTCTAGCTGTGGCGAGCCGGGGCTACTCTTCCTTGCGGTGAGCAAGCTTCTCATTGCTTCTCTTGTTGCGGAGCACCGGCTCTAGGCGCACGGGCTTCAGTAGTTATGCTGTGCAAGCTCAGTAGTTGTGGCTTGCGAGCTCTAGAGCACAGGCTCAGTAGTTGTGGCGCACTGGCTTAGTTGCTCTGCAGCATGTGGGGTCTTCCCAGACGTGGGCTTGCATCCGTGTCCCCTGCATTGGCAGGCGGATTCTTAACCACTGCGCCACCAGGGACGTCCCAAAGCTCCATTCTTGAAGTGTAAACACTATGCCTCAACTACAAATTCAATATTATTTTTTACTCTTGCTTCTGCCCTTCCATTTCTGTTCCTTGTTGCTTCTGATAAATCCATTCAAGGAAGAAATTGCACTCTGACTTTTCTGGAATGCCTTTGACTACCCACTGGGTCTGTTTTGGGTCAGCCAGAAAAAGCTTTCCCACTGGTTGCTGCCTAGAAGATTTTGCCCCAGGACTCAAATGCAGATCTTCTAGCATTGTTGCCTACAAATATTCACACCATGGAGATAAAAGGAGCCACTTACCTGGAACCCTCTGCACCTGTAGCTGAGCTCAGCCAGTTCTCTGGGTAGCAGCTTATCTATGTTGGCAGCTGCATAGATAAGCAGATCTTTCTCCTTCTGCAGTGATATGCCTAATAATATGGGGCACTCAGTTTCCTTTTCTACCCTGGATGCATGAGTCCCAGTATTATGCAGAAGACTAATTGCCAGCTTTTTATGGGGATATTTATATTGTAGTTTTCAACTAAAGGAATAAAGCTCTAACAGTGTAATTTGGGGCACTAAGTGATAAGGGAGGATATTTGCGGCACCTCTAAGAAGAAACATTACTTTAAAATCAAATGATGGAGAAAATCGTTAAAAGTCTAGAGAAAGAATGCTTGGTGTTAGCTAAAGTTTTGGGAGAATGAGAAAAAAGTGGGTAATCCCTTATAAAGGAGTATTTTTGATAGAGCCCTTCCCCCTCAACTGGTAAACCCAAGCTTGTGTCTTACATATACATGTACATAATGTTTATCATCACCAATTTATTATTAAATGTCTTCTGGGTGATTGATACTGTATGGTGAACTTCCCCGGGAAAGAAAAGGAAAAAGGAAAGTAGAATAAAAAGAAAGAGAAGCCTAAATCATTTTGATCCTTTCTATTTTAAAAGCAGAAATTTATCATCTTGTCATTTTTAACCTCCCAATGGTTAGTTGCCATACGGTACTAATTCTGCCCATGAAATGTGAAAAATAAATGTCAATCCTTGAATCACTATCATTAACCTTATAGCTACACAGAATATAATGTTTTTCTCTGGGCATCAGTCTCTGTTTTAAGGGCCAGGTGGTTTCTGCTAAGTATCTAGCCTTCTATTAAATAATTTGCCTATTTCTGGGAAAAAGAGGTCCCAGAATTTTGTTTCTATGTTGTTTTCTCCACTTTCCCACTGGTATTGGACAGAATTCATTATGCTCCTTCCATCTTGGTATGACTTCAGAATTAACTACAGCCTGGGGTACCTTATAAGAATCCCTGCCTGGTTAGACCATTGGATCCCAGGCTGAATTCCCTAGCCAGATTATTTTTAAAGTAATACTCAAGAATAATAGAGTTGCTATTGCTTGGTTTTGCTAAGCAAACTTACTTGATAAAATAATAAAGAAAAATATAAATCTACTTGTATAGGTCTGGGGAAAATCACATTCCCATAGATGATCTCATCTATTGATAAAATGTACGCTTCAAACATGCATATTGCTAATAAGATTTCAACTATCAGTAGGTTACTGGTTTGTGTAATTTTTAATTTTTGATTGGCATACGGTTTTCCATAGCCTAAAGGAAAGATTTATGTTACATTACATAAAGCAAAACAAAGTGTCATTCTTCAGTTGTGGTTGCCCACCCCCTCCACCTCTTTCTCCCCTTCCCCCCCTTTTTCTCCATTCCACCATGGATATGGTTTGGTACATTAGCAACAATTGAGCAGTCTTAAAAACACAATATATAAACTCGAAAGAAAATATTAAATTTGAGAAAGTAACACATTTGCTTAGTTAAAAGGACAAAGGACTAAGAAAAAACACCCAGTGTTGCTGCTTCCAATAGTCCTAAAAGTTAGTCAAAATGTTGGTAATCATTAGTTAAATCCATTTCACCTGTAACCTGCCTTCACTAATCAAGGTCGTTTTGATTTTTGCTACAAAAGACCTGCATGCCCTCCAAGCGCCATGGAGCCTAAACAATAAGATGTTTGCCTGAGTTGTTTTCCAGGTACTTAGAGTCAGCTATGTTTAGTTTGAGCTGAGCTGGTTAAGACTGGATAGGACCACCAACCCTCCAGCTGGGCATGCACGAGTGTCCCCTTGATAACCTTTTGATGTCAGAGGGCCAAAAACTCCACGCTCAGATCATGATAAGGAGGTGCAGAGGCCTGTAGCTCAGTTACACCTGCACGGAGCTACGACAATTACCGCACCTTTTTCCAATCACCTTTCCCCTTGCTCCCCACTCCCTCCACGCGGCAAACCTTTATTCTGCTTCTTTATTCTTTATTCCATAAATAACCCAAGCCCTTTGTCTTCAGGGAGGCAGATTTGAGGCTTACTGTCTCCTGACTTGGTTGCCTTACGAATAAACCTCAGCATCTCAGCTAGCTGCGTGTAGTGCAAAAGGAACCTGGTTCAATAACATTAACACGTGGCTCACAATTCTATTAACTTGTACAAGAACATTGATTGTCCCTTGGCTTATAGTCATGGTCATTCATTGAATGGTGGTATGGCCTTGCTATAGTTAAAGAATCATTCACTAATTCAATATCAATTCAATTATCAACATGTAAAATAAATAAGATACCAGTAAAAATATAACACCATAGACTTATGAGGTGTCAGGAGATATTACTGGGCTCCTAATATAAGCCAGACACTGATCTAGCTTCATTTTTTCTGATATCTCATTTAAATCTCATAACAATCCTTGAGATATGTGCTATTGTCCTCATTTTAAAGATGAAAAAGTGAAGTTCAGAAAATCAAAATAAATCAATGCCTAAGGCTGGCCTCCTTACCTACAGTCTGGTGGTGGACCACCTCTAATCTGTTCCCTGGCTTAAAATTGTTTAGCAGATTCTCCTGACCTTTAGAACAAAGTCTAAACTTACTACCAAGTGTTTCAAGGTCCTTCATGATCTGGCCTCAGTTACCTTCTCAAACAGCAGACCTTACCACCCCCAACATCTAATTCCATTCTCAGTCATACTGAACTTCTTTCCATCCTTGAATATGAATATGTGCTTTCTTTTGCCCCTGGGACTGTGCTCATGTGTTCTGTGCCTAGACCACCCTGGAACACACCTCCCCTGCCCTCCCCCATGCCCTGGCTAATTCTCACTGTTCCTTCAGACCTGAACTTAGGTATCACTTCCTCCAGGAAGCCTCCTCTGACCTGTCAGGTGACCCCTGTGAGATCCTATGGCCCATCGTAGCACCACACGCACTGCCTTGTAACTGCCCGTTTACTTGTCTGAATCCCTCCCTTGATAGTAAATTCTGGGAAGTCAGGAACTGAGATTGTTAGGTTCTCATGGTATCTATCCTAGTGCCTTATATAGAGTAGAGAAAAATGTTTATCAAAGGACTGGATGGGGCTTCCCTGGTGGCGCAGTGGTTGAGAATCTGCCTGCCAATGCAGGGGACACGGGTTCGAGCCCTGGTCTGGGAAGATCCCACATGCCGCGGAGCAACTAGGCCCGTGAGCCACAATTACTGAGCCTGCGCGTCTGGAGCCTGTGCTCTGCAACAAGAGAGGGCGCGATAGTGAGAGGCCAGCACACCGCGATGAAGAGTGGCCCCCGCTTGCCACAACTAGAGAAAGCCCTCGCACAGAAACGAAGACCCAACACAGCCATAAATAAATAAATAAATAAAACAAATATTAAAAAAAAAAAAAAGGACTGGATGGTTAAGAGAATGACATTTGTACTTGAAGAACTTTGTTTTAATGACAACATAATAACAATACTGTGGCAACTGCTTCTGAAAACATACCATTTAGGATGGCATCTGGCAGTATGTTAGGGAATGTTCAAAGCTAAAGCACGGTGTGGCTTTCTGAACCACCCATTTTACTTGATGATAAGTAATTTAAAATATTAATTTTTAATAAAGTATAAATATGTTATACAGACTAATACACAGTGCATAGGAAGCTTTATGATATCAAGATTGTAATCATTTGGAGGCAGGTTTTAAGATGGGTAATGTCAAACTTCTTAACCTCCAAAGGAAACTATGTACTTTGAGGAATATTTTAACAGTTCTGCTTAATCTAGGGAAGTCTAAGGAGAAACATAAAAGCTGCCTTCACTTGGTTCAGAGGCTGTCACCTAGAAAAGGGAGCAGATGAATTCTTAGAAAAGCATCTTTAGAAAAAAGAACCAGGGCCATTGCACAAAAGAGCCCAGATTCAGCTCAACTTGAGAAAGAACCTCTAGGTTGTTTCTCAATTGTCAGAATATGGGATATTTTTGTTTTCTTTTTAAATCCTCTCCCATATGTCCTAAGTGTTCTACCACAAATTGTACCAAAGCATCAAATGAAGTTATTCAAAAGAAGTCTGTATAACCATTCATCAGGAATACTACAGAAAGAATTCCTAATTTGTGCAGAAGACTAGAACCTATCTTTCCTTCTAGTGTAAAGATTTTACAGATATCCAGGAAAAAAGCTGAATAAGCAGGGATTGTTTCTACCTGGTTAGGTTTACCACAGGCACGACCTATGCAAAGCTTTTTTTTCTTGTTTTCAAAATAGGATTATATAAGTTGTTTTAGATTTGCACTAGTCCATACTTGCTGCAAAAAAGTTAGACAATACATTCCTGTGCAAAGTGAAATTTCCTCAGACCCAGGTTCAAAGTTTTTCAAATGTTTTGCACCAATATATTAATGGGATCACACTATGACTATTCTGTGACTTTTTCCATATATATATTATATATAAAATATAATGGGCATCTTTTTATGAAAATACAATCCTTTTAAACTGTTTATCCTTTTAAACTGTTGCATAGTATTATACTGTTTGGATGTAGTTTAGTGAATTTATCCAGTTCTGTATTGATGGACACTTGCTTTGATACACTGTTTGTAATTGCAAACATTTAATAATTAGTTTAGCTCACTTTATCCAAAGATTTTCCATGAAACAGATTAGGCCTCCATCCTGAAGTTCTGGTACCCCAGTGAACACTTAACAGTGTATTAGGGAATGTTCAAAGCCATAGGCACAATGTGTCTTCCTGGACCATCCATTTTATTCAATGATAAATAGTTTAGAATATTAATATCTTTTATTTAAAAAAGTCAGTTGTGTTATCTAGAGGAATACAACAAGTATACAGAACTTTATGGCAAAAGAAACACTTCAAAGACATTTCGCATTTTGTTGTAGGACCTCAGGCCCCCAAAGATAAGTTGACTTTCTTCTGCCTTGACGGATAGTACAGTGGAAAAATTTGAAAAGTCCTTGTTTAAGATCTTGGAATCTTTCAAATGCCTGAGAGAATTCCAGACAAACTGGGGACTAATAATGGCTGAACTAGGTTCTTAAAATGGCAATCAGCCGAGAGCTCTCAAGATGGGTTCCTCAAAGTTAATGTGAGGACACAAAGGAAAGGAGGGGGCAGGAGAGCAGAATGAGCCTTTCTCACTTAGCCTAATATCTGGATCAAGTCCAGGTACGAAAATTGGTTTGTGTGACAACTCAGAACAGAGTAATTTTCTATGCTCACAACAGGAAACATAAGGTTATCTTTACTGTGGGTTTTTGTGGTTCTTTTTAGAGGAACTCTCATTTTTGTGAGGCTAATAGACTTTTCAAATAGTGAATTCTTAACTAGAAAGTCAAAGTTCAATCATAGCCTATTCATTGATCTTATTTTACTTGAATAGAAAACTCAAAAGCTCTAATGAAATAACATTTGAAAAGACAGGTAAACTCTTGTTAATAATTCAAGCAGGTGAGAGGATTTACCCGAGAGTTCTTTCTCTCTTGCTTGATTTCATCTGGTGCTTTTAGACCAACGGTACAATGTAGTAGGGTTTCCCATCTTCTTAAGCACCTTCAATTCGGCATATGCCAAAAATAGTTGTTTGTTTCTATGCATAGATATTTTTGTTCTTCACAATAAGCCTGCAGAGCAGAGGTGAATTATGATTAAAAAGGAATCGTTTTGCCTGTCAGAACACTTTACATAAAACAGCCTTTGAATTCTGAAGGATTTCAAAGCTGAGCTCTAAAACCCTACAATATGCATCTAAAATAATCTTCTAGCTAAAAGCAAAAGAACTGGCCAACTGACCTCCAGCTTTTACTACTTGGAAATATTCCTTAGTGCATAACAGTATTCAACCTATGTGCATTTATTTCCAACTGTGTTCATTTTTAAATCATCACTCTAGGTCAGGTAAATGGATTCACTAGAGACGAACACACCATCCATCATATTTTGTGAACCTGCATAGCTGAACACAATAATATTCAGTATAATTATGCTGTCTAATATTCACTTGAAATGTGTGTCATACATTATCATATGCTAATTGTGCATAATTAATGCTACCCATTCATGGGCGCAAGATCAATTAATGAGTTGTAAAGTAAAACTTACATGCAAAAAAAAAACCTCCCCATACAAACATAAGAACAGACCTTTGATTCTCTAAGGCATGTTAAAAAGATTATAAATGAATTGACCATTTTGATATTAGAATGTATACAGTAAATAACATGTGTAAAAATGCAGTCGTTTTAGGTCCCCTGGGGAAAACAGCAGTAATTCTTCCTCATGTGAGAAGCATGGAAAGAATGCCATCAAAAGAGGCTCAATCAATATATTATCTTCAGAGCAAACAAGGGAGCTAGCTATACATGAGGGCTGTGGATGGATATTATAGATGAGGGATTCTGTTGTCATAACCACTTGGAAAACCTGGCAGGATGCACATCCAATTCATAAAATAAATAGTCAACTTATTATTCAGGTTTAGCTCAAATTTTGGCAAGGTTGGCAAAATTTGTCACTGTAGAAATGTACTGTGAACTCAAAGAAAAAGGCTCGTTTTAAGAGGCAGCTCTCCCCAGAATTGAATAGAAAACAGGGAGTTAAGTGCCTCATCCCCCAACTTTCATTAACCCTCAGACTAACAGGAAGGCTGTATACATTACCATCTCTGTGTCTCTTTTCCCCTTGGAGGTACTGAAGCGAAGCCAGAATAAGTATCTTGCTTAATGTGAATGCACACTTCAGTCAGGGACTGCTAAGAGAACCCTACACTTCTCGCTCTCTGCTAGTCCAATGTGTCTCCCAGCTTTCTTTCCCCAGGCACCCAATTTCAGATAATCTATGCGCTCCTTTACTTTACCTATTAGCTCAACCATATGTTCCTGGCTTTCTTTTTCTTTTCTTTCTTTTTTTTTTTTTTTAAGAATCTTATATGACTCCTTGTTCCCTGCTAAAGTTGTCATTAATACTCTTGACCTGATAATTCTAGCTCTTGATCTTCCAGAATAGGGTTGTTCTTTCCCACCCCCTTTGAAACTAGGTGTGGTCATGTGAATTGCTTTGGTCTATCAATGTGAGTGGAAGAGTCAAAGGGCAAACTCTTTAAGAAGCAGCATGTGCTTTGCCACACTGCTCAAGTGATCATTAGAAATGAACATGAAATGAAGCCTCCATCAGCCAGGATGTCTGAGTAATTACAAGGAGCAGAGACTTCCTGCTGACCCTCTGTGGACATGTGATGTGAGCAGGAAATAAATGTTGTGTCAATTCACTGACATTTGGGGGTTGCTTGTTACTGCAGCATAATCCAACATATCCTGAATGATACATGTACAAAATTAAATCTAAGCTTCTTTCACTTGACACTGTCTGTGCTGTTTCCCTTTTTCTGGATTCCTCCAAACAATTGGAGGGTTAACAAGGTAGAGGGGGTGGGCAAGCGACGAGTCTCCTGATGGAGACTCAGAAGCTCTTATTTCATACGGGTCTCATTTTCATGTGGGCCTGTAAGTTTAGACATTTCTCTCTTCTCTAAATAAGTCAACACATACAGTCACAGGGATAACTGATGAGATTCTAATATGGTGTTCCTACACCTTTTTAAACCACACTGCTCCTGTAGATGGACTAGACATAAACATGTTTTGCAACCTAACAATTATCCCATGACTACAATCTTATGTTGCATTTTCTATGCAGAAAGCATTCAAAGTAAACATTAAAATACACCTCAATTTTTAGGTATTGCTTTGAAATTTCTTATTTTCTTGCTTTCTCTGTCATTATATACTAGCATCCTTTAAAAAATAGTAAAGGTCAGGGCTTCTCTGACCAGTGAAAATCTTTGGAATAGCATCCTTTACTTCTTCACATGTGAAAATTTCAACATCCTGGAAAAGGCACAAATGCATAAGTTCAAGTGACACCTCTTCTGTGAAGCCTCCCTTGACATAATTACTCTTCCTCTTTGATCCCTCAGCATTTTGTTTGTTACTCTGCCTTTTATGACATTCAACCTGTCATTACAGATGAGTGGTATTTACATGTCTACGCCCCCAATCAGGTTGCTCTAAGTGGTTGATAGTATCCTGCTCATGTCTGCATCCCTCAGGACTCCTAGCACAGTGCCTGGACAGTAGACAAGCAAAACATGGTGAACTTAATTGAGAATGTTACAGACACCTAGTAGTTACAAAGATGGGGAAAACTGGTAAGAAAATAAAACTTTTTCCAGGAAATAGACACCATTCTCATTGCAACCAGGTGCGAATTTTGTGTAAATACTATGCATAGATGGTTTCTTCCTATAAGAACAAACAGAGAGATCGAACCCTAAAGAAAAATGTAATGGCATGAGCTACAGTCTGATTTTATAGACAGGTTCAAAATCCCTTATCTAAAACCTTGGATCAGATTTGTTTTGGAATTTAAAAATTATCTAGAGTTTAGAAACATAATGTGGCACATTAACTTAACGTAACATCCCCAACAGGGTATGGGGCAGCACTCTATAGTCAACACATTGATATTTCTGCAGGGAAACATATGAATATTCACAAGAAGTGGAAGATATAAAGATATAAGTAGCCTCGTGTTGGTTTGGGTCAGGTTTTGCTGCCAAATAAGTTCCAAAAAGTTTAAGGTTTTGGAGTTTAAGAATTGTAGATGAGATATTATTAGACCTTTATCACTAATAGTTATTTATCTAATACACAAAGAAATCCTGATAATTATGGGAGATAATCTTTATCTAATCCATCTTTATCAAATTTTCTTTTCAAATTTTTATTGCCAAAATACAATTTTTAAACAATAGGAGATGAAATTTAAGATGTGCCATTGTTTGTCAAAGATTTTTTTAAATTAGAAGTTTAAACACTCTTTTTAAAAAAAAAAAGTCTCACTAACAAAATATTGATATACAGACTAGATCCAAATAAGGATGTCTTGTGTGGAATGTTACAGTCCTTTTTCAGGCATATATGAGTTAAGCACTGAAAGATACTGGTTTAGAGGTTTAGGTCCTATAAAAGCATATCCTTGAAGTAATATAAAATGTTTTCTCTGGGTACCAGGCATGTTCTCATAAAGAGTGTGCAAGGCTTCCCTAGGTCCCTGGAGGAGTGCTATGTGACAGCGCATCTGGCTGAGAAGGCTTTCTCTCACACACACGCACACATACACAATTGCAAGTGCTTTGCCATAAGCGTAAATTTAGCAAGAAAAAAATCTGAGTGCTACAGATGAAATGCTCTCTACAAACCTATTTCAAAGGCACACCATACTGACCATATTCTCTTCAGTTAATCTCAATCGGGGCAACCAATGTTGGCTTCATAATGTTTTGTAGGCAAAGGGCATGAGTAGTGTCACTCACAAAGCCCACTCCCATCTGGGGAGGAGGGGTGGGGTGGGGGAGGGGAGAATAAGATGGAATCTAGGTGATAAGATCTAACCTCTTCTTTTGTGCTTCGTTTAGTTTCCCTTGCCTGTAGTCTAGTTTCACTTGCTGTGTGCAGAGGCCTTGCACCTAACATGTTGGATTAGAGTTCCCAGTGCAGAACCACTGTGCCCCACACCCCAACTTGGCCATCTTTGTGCAGAGGTGCTGCACCTGGCACTTCTATCTGGAGCCCTGTGAGCAGCACAGCTGTGCCTGACCCAAAAGAACTCCACCCCTCCCTGCCGCCAAGACCCTATAAAGCAGCCCCAAGCTCTTAGGGAGAGTGTGTGCTCTAGAGCTTGCACCTCTCCCTTCTTTGATCAGGAATCAAGCTTTCCTTTGCTTCTGAACCAAACTCTGTCTCTTTCTGTCTCAAACCCTTGTTGGGAACCAAGTGGGGAGGGTTGGTAATAGTAGTGCCAAGAAGAATGCCTGAAACATCTTCGAAATTTTCAAAGACATCTCATGTACTTTTTCATTCCTTTTCGGCTAGAGGTCCCAGGCTTGGGGAGCCAAGCTAATTAGTAGGACTTCTTTATGAAAGTCCTGATCTGTGAAATGTGGCTTTTCAGAGTTCTCAAAGGCTGAATACGGGGCGGGGCCAGGGTTTTGAAGTGAATGTAGCAATCGCAGGCCAGTTCTCTTCAGGAAACTGCAAATGGCCAAATCAGCCCTGGGGGAAGATGTATGAAGCCTTTGGCGGGCACATTTTTGAATGCGTCATTTCTAACAAAAGAGACATGTATTGACTTTACAACATAACCAAGGGGTCAGGTACAAGATAATAAATTTTGCTATCTACAAGTTCTAAGCACCTTGAAGATGAAGAATCCAGATCTTTTCAGAAGCTCAGTGGATATTTGATAACTAAATTTCATTTCAAATGACCTTTTATACCAGAAAACTCAGAGATGAGTTTTTGGATGAGAGATGAGGGTCAGTCTAATTTCAGTCCTAAAAGCAAGGAACCTGGGATGCATGGGATGGAAACATTCTAGAAAGCAAGGCTCTGCATGGAAACATGCTTTTTCAGCTATTTCATTTGGGAACTGTTAAGATCTGGCTAATGACTCAGCTGCTCTGAGCACTGGCGGAGGCTTGAGTGAACCAGGTACATCCCCATCAGCTGTGGTCGAGGGTGAAAGCTGGAGAGCCCTCCACCAAGGCCTCCCTCTGCAGGCCAGAGCCCCGGGCAGGAGCAGGGGGGCACTTGTGGCTGCCATTGCTGGGGACAGCATGAGGCTCGTATTTTCAAAGGGCGAGAGCTGGGTCTGGTTGTTAGAGCAGAATTTGAGTCCTTGTACTGAGAACTAACAGGGAACATCACGCCTTTGTCTTTCCCGACTTCTGAAACGAGGGACCCGGTTTCGAAGCTCAATCAAGGGGAAATGAAAAATAGGGGGCAGTCAGGGCACTGGTCAGGCTGTTGCCAGAGCCTCCAGCCCCGAGGCTGAAGTTGCTTCGGGCCTAAGCCTTTCCCGTTTGCGCCGGAATTTACTGTTCAGGTTTAGACGACCCAGGTTTGGCCAGGTGAGGAGGTCAGGAGGCTCTCCCAGCCCAGCCTCCTCCCCCTCCGGGTGGCTCGCTCTATCCCCAGAACTCCCTGAACCCTGAGTGGTAATAGTCTACCAGCGATTATGGTTGTTGATCTTATAATTGAAATTTAAAAGGGGCTCGCAGCTGTCAGGAACGGATTTAACAGGGTGTCTCTGTTCCAATATTGCGTGCGGCTGCGACTTTGTAATTGTGCAGTGTGTTTACGGGCGTCACAAAGAAGGGGAAAGGAAGGAAGCAAATAAAGAAACCCCTTGGAACTGTTTGTAGGGTTTGGGCCCCCAGGGCAGGAAGATATGTTAGCCAATGGTCTAAAATAATGCTGCTAAACCAGCAGGATCTGTGGTTTGGGTGATTGGGCTAAACGACATTATAGTTTTTGTGCCTACTTGATAATTCAGGTTTTGAGGACAGCATTTTAATGTCCTTCACTACTACTGTGCATAAGACTCTCCTCTATTATATCCTCACTGGAGACTAACGCTCATTTAAAAACTGTCCTCTGCTTTAAAGCATTGTTTTTCCTTTGATTTCTACAAGATTTGCCATAAATGATGTCATGTCCTTGGCCGCCTTTTACTTGTATTTCTAAGGTAACTCTTTGCTCTATTTTTTTACTTCTAACCTTTCTCTGTCACTTTGTCTGGATTTATAGTTAAATGGGAGAAGGGGAACTTGGCCTCTCCCCACAGTCATAACAAGTAAGTTTGAGCCGACTGATCCCATCTTGTTTAATGCTTTCTGGGTTTTATTCATTCCTGCTGTTTTAATGGTCCTCTCTCTTTTGCTAACTTTACGCAGCAGTTTCCTTTTTTCTCTTAACACTAGCATTTTAAATGCTACAGTTTTAACCTTGATAGCCAGAGACTTAAAGTGTGTATTTTGAAATCCTTACTCCCTGTGACCATTATTTCAGAGATAAGTGAATTTATTTCAGCCTCAGTCATCTTTATTTATTCCTACTCCTTTGTAGCTCAAGTTGGTCCATTCTTTAATTTTTAAATTGTTCTGTTTAGAGGGGATGATGGGAGTGCTTCCAGGCAGAAAGAAGAGCTCCAATCCTGGGTACTACTCACCAACTGTGTGTCTTTGAACAAGTCAGTGAACATCTGTTTCATCCTCATTTCCTCCTCTGTAAAGTGAAGAAATAATAGTGTATTTCCTAAGGCTCCTGTAAGGATTGAATGAAATGACATCCATATAAACCCAGCACAGGATCTCACGTCCAATCACTGTCCATTGTTACTATTATCATTGGAATATTTTTATGTTTATTTTTTTTTTATGGATGTGTTGGGTCTTCGTTGCTGTGCGGGGTTTCTCTAGTTGTGTTGTGGTGCAAGGGCTACTCATTGTAGTGGTTTCTCTTGTTGCGGAGCACGGGCTCTAGAGTGCAGGCTGAGTAGTTGTGGTGCACGGGCTTAGTTGCTCCGTGGCATGTGGGATCTTCCCAGACCAGGGCTCGAACCCGTGTGCCCTGCGTTGGCAGGCAGATTCTTTTTAATATGAGGATATATAAGACCAACCCTCTTTTTTTTTTTTTTTTTTTTAAAGCACTTTTCTTTTTTTTTATAGCTACTTTATTTATTTATTTTATTTTATTTTTGGCTGTGTTGGGTCTTCGGTTCATGCGAGGGCTTTCTCTAGTTGAGGCAAGTGGGGGCCACTCTTCATCGCGGTGCGGGGACCGCTCTTCATCGCGGTGCGCGGGCCTTTCACCATCGCGGCCCCTCCCGTCGCGGGGCACAGGCTCCAGACGCGCAGGCTCAGTAGTTGTGGCTCACGGGCCCAGCTGCTCCGTGGCATGTGGGATCTTCCCAGACCAGGGCTCGAACCCGTGTCCCCTGCATTAGCAGGCAGATTCTCAACCATTGCGCCACCAGGGAAGCCCGGCAGGCAGATTCTTAACCAATGAGCCACCAGGGAAGCCCTATCATTGGCTTATTAATTCAGAAAGCTAACCCCTGCTGTGTAACCTCTGTCTTTCCAAATACATTTCGTTTTTATTTGTTAAGCAAAGAGGACTTAACTGTTACAAGGATACTCGGTTAATCGTTAAGCCCTGAAGTTCATAGAAACACTCCTTTATGAATTGAAGCAATGTGTCTTTGGGCGAGGTGCTTTCCTACGGCTGGAGGAGGAAAGAAAAGTTCATCGGCTGCTCTAGTTAACAAATCCAGTCCCCACTGAAATCTCTGCTTCCTGTGAAACAGCCGTTCCCTCCCTGAAAAATCCAATTCCACGGGCAACCTGGGGTTCCTCTGAATTTTTACTTTGATCAAGGTCTTCTGGCCTTCCGTTGCTCCCTCTAGAGAGAAGCACTGGCCGTGAAGACTTTAGAGCAGGGAGGGCTCAGGGAGCCAGCCAATTCTGCCTCTAAATATCCATGTAATCAGTAATGACTTCCTTTAGGGCCTGTTTCCTCTTGAGCAAGGAGCCATATTTGTTCAAACCTGTTAATAAGGTTTTTTTTAACCAGCCTCATCAGAAAGCTTTGATTAACGGCTGAATGCTCTGCTGAATACCCTATGACAGATCTAAAGTCAGTTCAGCCTAAAAACTGTTTGCTGTGTGCCTACCATGTGTCAGGAGCTAGGCAAGCTACAGAGATGAGGACTTACAAAATGGACACATTCAAAACTAGCCATGACAAGGGGTGTTACGAGAGCACAGAGGCAATGCAAAGACAATGCATAGACAGACACTGGCACATACCCTCTAAGAACGTGCCATCTAAAGTTAATAGCATGGAAGAAGACAGGAAAGGACACACAGTAAAAGGACTATTAATGCAGCATAATGAATATGCTCCACCAGACAACCCCTCCTCTGCCCAGTAACAACAATGGTTAGTCTATACCAGGCCCTGCTCTAAAGACTTTCCATGTATTAATTCTCTGTATCCTTACAGCAACCTAATAATAGTATAATTTTCCCATTTTAAAGATGAGGACATTGAGGAACTTGCCTACCTAACAAGGCGCCACCTAACAAGTTGCAGGTCCAGATATACGAACACAGGAAATCTGGCTCTAGAGCCCACATTTTACGTTTCAAAACCAAACTATATCTGGCTTCATCCTCACCGGGGCAGATAGAGCGTTCAGTGTCAGTCATCATAGAGGGCTCTTCCTTTTCTTCGGGTCCTCTAAGAGTCTAGGGGGCTTACGTAGTCCTGAAAATATGGGGAAAGGGCAGTTTTCAGGCTCCCATGATGGCATTTGGGAAGAGAGGTGCTCTGACAAGCTGGCTCCACACACCCCTGCCTTAGGGTTCACACCCCAAAACCTTCATCACCTCTTCCCAATCCAAGGTCATACCACCTTCTGAGCAAGAGAGAGAGAGAGAGAAGACACTATGTTCAGCCATTAGCAGACTACCCTCCCCCCCACACATATCTTCCTTCCATTCTAGTAAATCATTTTCCTCATTAAAGACAGAGCCATCCCTTCTGCCTGTCCTCCCTTCAAGCCCACCCCCTCACAGAACATCCATAGCCTGGGCCTGGGCTTTGGAAACAAAGGCCTCTTAACTCTTAGGAGAGACAAGAGCATAACACTGTTCAGTCTTGACATTCCTACGAGGTAAATAAGCAGAGTTAACTTCTCATTCAGGTTAAATCACTTGCCAAATATTCTTGGATGTAAAGGGAATTTCACTTTTGTTCTTCCAATGCTCCTATGAAGCAAGTCTCCTTAAATACAGAAACCACCTTTGGGCTAAATTTCAAATTAAGGATTTCCTTGCAGTTCTCATACTTGAAATGATGCAAGCTTATTATTGAGCTGGTGGGGGGCGCAGGGGTGGGGAAGAGAGGGGGACAACTGCCAGGAAGCCCTCAGCCACGGAGGTGAGTGCCTGACCCTGTGATGTTGCCTTGTCTATATAATTTGCTGCGTGTTGCATCATACAGAATATGCCAACCTTTTTCCGCCTGCTCAAAAAAAGGTGATGCTAATTAGATCAGGCAAATAGCTGCTGTTGTTGATTCATTTGAAAATGATTATTCCAAGGCAGTGTGTTATTACCCAACAAGTCACAGCTTTGCCTATTAATGCTCTGAGGTGGCTGCCAGACTTCAAAGTCTGAGGTGGAATTTGAGGCTAGCAGTGCCTGCTGGGTCACTATCACAGCCTTCATCTGAGGACAAGGAACAATCTATTGACATTTAAGAATTTAATCCCTTCTGGTCAGTATGGACTCCACTATCAATTCAGTGCTAATAAATATCAGTTGGGACACTTACCATGTGCAAAACATAATACAGTAGATTACACAAAAACAAATATGAAATCAAGGTTCACTATTAAGGTTCTTACATTCTACTGAAAGAGCTAAGATGCTGAGCCAAGTAATAATGCAGAATCTTGCAAGTGGTGTAACTAAGTGAAATAATTAAGTAAAATGCATTTGATAAAGTGCCAAGTTTTCCACATGTTGGTTATTTAGTATATCAGAAATATAAATAATGGGCTATGGGAACACTAAGGATGTAAAGATTCATTTTGTAGAGGGTAGACATGGGAATCAAAACGAGGAAAAGCTTTAGGAAGCAAGTCGCATCTGAGCTGCTTTTAGAAGCAAGAGTCAAGTTTTGAAAGTGAGTGAATCATTAGCAAGACCAAGAGCAGGGAAGCTGTGTTTAGGTGGTCCAATTTGGAACTAGGAGGCAAAAAAGAAGTAATCTGTGTACTTGTTAAGTGTAATCAGATCATGGAGGGTTTTCAATCTGAACATAAAAGGTTTGGATCTTCTTTCTACTGAAAATAAATGATGCAGAAAACAAGTGTTTCTCAGTAAAGACTGTATGTAAAACAAACAAACAAACAAAAAAAACCCCATGCATATGAAAATGGCCACAAGTAAACTTGCAGTTATTGAAGTTAACCTATAAAAAGTGTGAAAATAATTTTTACTCATTTTTGAGGGTTGTGCTTCCAGAGGCACAGATTCGAGATAAAAATTGGGACATTATAATCTAATAACGCTGAAACAGAATTCATTGCTACCAAATAAAGAACATGTTTTCCCTTTTTGTCTTCCTTTTAAATCCCCCTTCCTCCTTGGGAGACTGTTAATATGCTGAAGTGGAGCGTTTAGCCCACCTCCAAACCTTAAAATGTAGTTAATTACAAGATAGGCTAATTTAAACTTTACGACATTCTGGATACCAGAATGTGTGGTGGGTTGTTTCTGTTACTCGGCGGAAGGATGGTGGTATCAGCAGGTGAAGGAAGCGTGCAGGCTGCTCTGGTCCAGACGCTGGACACAGCTCCTCACCCAGTGCTGCCTCTACGGGCTGGAGGACACATCACTTCACCTCTGTCTCAGACTACAGAATGAGGAGATTGCACAGGATTACCTCCCTTTTAGCTTCCGCCTCAAATAGTCTGTGAAACCAAAGAAGAAAAATTGTAAAACATGGTGCAACTTAAAAGCATGCAGTAAGAATGCAGGAGTGACTGGTTATGCAGCGTCTTCCTCACAAAGCTCACTTCTTGTGATAACACATGTTGGAGCCGTGGGTCCACTTCGGCAGAGCAGAAGGCAGACAAGGAGGCCAGAGGCACCGATTACCTGGAGTAAGCAATGATTTTATTTTCAAACTAACAGAATTACATACTCTTCTCCCCAAAGCTCAACCTACAAATGGCATTTAAGAAGTCAGAAATGAAATGCATCTGTATACATAATTTCCCTTTTTTTTGCAATCTCCCAGTTGTGTCCTATCAAATAATGTAATTTTATCCTTGTAGTTAGATTATTTCCTTCAGAGTGGCACAACCTGCAACCTAAAATACTAGGAAAATATAGAGAAGATACTTTGAGGACAAAGGCTATAAATAATTTTTCATATCTTTTAAAATTGATTGCTATCCTTATCAAGTTTGTAAGATTCTCTCTGAAGAATCTTATCTGGATGGGCAGGTACCTGCATGCTGCTATTTTATTTCATTTACCTTTCTATGTCTTTGAGAGTTAGTATGAGAAATGTCATAATTCAACTGAAAAAACTTTCACTGTCCAGGAATTAATTGACCTTAAGATTTCAGGAGACAAAGTCAACTTCCCTCATAATATAAGTTCATATTACAAGAAGCTTCTCAGTAGTGAGAGAAGGAGGGCACACAGCTCAAAGTAGAAGTATCTATGTTAGGCAGACCCTCATAAAGTAAATACAATGAGGAGATAATATGAAAAAGTATTCATGTTCTCTTTCTCTGCAGCCTCTCAGAGTTCCTGATCTTCTCTCCAATCAGTTGGCAATATCCTTCTACCCAGGGGGGGGAATAGATTGGTATAGAAGGAATGCAAGGAAAAGGAAAAAAAATATTTGACATTCAGTATAGGATTTTGTAGCAAGACAACAACCATGCAAGCCAGGTGAGGGGGCTTTCTATATTCCTTTATTTCTGTCTTTAACATAACCAGGAACAAGATTGGAGAATGAAGGTCACTGAGTCCTCGTACAGTGCAAAGAAACTATTCTTTCTGCTATGGCAGCCAGGCACAAGGCTTGCTTGCTGTGCTACAGTAGGAGGAGGATATGACAAAGGCGAAATAAAAGAGAAACGCTGCTCTGGCCTCGGGGGTGGTTAAGCAAGAAGGAGAGGGGAAGAGGCAGACGGCGGAGACGAGAGAGATGTGGGGAGGGTGGTCCTGCCCCACACCCACAGGCTTCCCCGGCCCATGTGCGGTGGCCCACGCTGGGGAGAAGTGGCAGCCTAGCATAGTTGTTTAGCCAGAAAGGGCCTGTGTTCAGCTTCCCCAGGGAATCCCTGACTCCTTAGGGCACAGAGGGTATCCAGATGTTAGCCTGTGCCTTGTGAAGGACACAGGAGGTTCCTGAAGGTGTGGCTAGTGAGTTGTCCAAAAGGACTCCTTCATCTGGATCCATAGTCCTCGTGGCAGAGGACACTGGGCCTGGGAGGAGGGTAGCTGGATAAAATAGAGAACGTCCAATTAAATTTGAATTTCAGATAAACAACAAATAATATTACACGTAATATTTAGGACATACTTAACGGTAAAAAAAAAAAATTCTGAAATTCAGTTTTAAATAGGGTATCTTGTATTTTTATTTGCTAAATCTGGCAACCCCTACCTGGGCCTGACCAAGAGCTGCTGCCAGGCTGCAGGGAGTCCTGAAGCCAGCTAGACCCAGGAGAGGCAGAGTCGGTAGACCAGGGGCACCCCCATGCCTGTATCAAGAGCATCCCCAGGAGTATGACCACACCATAGGCTACACCAGTCAGGGACGTAAGAACAAATGCCAACAAAATAAGAATGGACACGTAGAAGTGGATGCTGCCGTGGCTGAGCCAGTGGTGGGGCAAGGACACCGCATGTATCTTGAGTGCCTTTCTCAAAGCCCTGAGGTCACATATACTCCATCGAGAAGCCACATTAGGAAGAGAAGCAGAGGCAGTGAGGCACCTGAAAGATAGAGCAATTTATTTGCAAATTATTGTATCAGACACAGCTTTAAACAAGAGTGAGCTGGAAAATAGATTTTTCCCTGATATTCCGGCCTGGGGTTCATGAAGGAAAGAAATCAGTTGTAGAGACAAATCTTCAAAGTGCATTTTTGGTGCACTTTTGAGTTGCAATGTGAGCAAACTGTGATTCCCTACCTCACACCTATCTTCAAGAACTTTGCAACTAAAGAGAAAGAGAGTGATAGATTACCAGGAGAAACTGTGACTATGCCCCTACCAAAGAAGTCACACTCTCACCTCTTACTCCTCCTAACTCCTGAGGCCCTAGAGTTCTCTGACCCATAGCTCTGACCTACAGAAGAAACCTTACGGATTTTAGCAGATGTGGTTCTTCCCTAGCCACCCCAATCTAAACCTCTGCAAACTGGTGTAATGTGGTTTCAGAACCCCCCACATTGCCGTAGGATCCAAATACAGACCAGAAAGGTCCCTTGCAGTGCTGTGGGCACTTGGAGGTCCCCCCCATGCCGCTTCCTGCCAGTGCACTGCGTGAGCAGCTCGCCAACCCCGCTCCTTGGAGAGGGTCCAAGTCTCCTTCCTTCCTCCCAAATAATGAGAACATAATTAGCATAAACTGGAACAGATTAACGTAGAGCTGGGGAAAGGGCTAGATATACATTCTTTAGAAACAGCCACAGACACTTGGAATATTTTAAACTTCTCTGAAAGTTTTAAGTCCTCTCCACCCCCAAGTAATAGAAACTCATTTAAAGGGCCTAGAGGCCTATCTGTCCAGCTTCTACCGGACGCATGAATCCCCTGCACAACTCTGGGTCAACTGGTCACAAAGGCTCTGCTTAAACCCTCCAGTAACAGGGTCTCATTATCCCCAAGGGGAGCTGCCACTCCCATTCCTATAATGGCCATAGAGAGGATACAGAGCAGAAAATGAGTTCCAATAATCTCAAGAAGTCTTGACTATTAGAATTCCTACTTTCCCAGCGTTCTGTTTGACCCAATTTATTTTTCAAGACTCAAATATGTGTCAATCTTCATAGTCAAAGAAAACTCATTGAAGACAAGGTATGTCTCTTTTGAAGACAGAATCAACAGGTTAGAAGGCATCAGTGACAAATGGATGCTGTTTACTGCAGAGTTTGTGGAACCCAGGTCTCATTTAAAATGTAAATGAAATTCTCCCTAGCTTTCTATCCCACATTCTGTGGAAGTTCAAGGTCCCTCCATGATTTCTGGAAATTCCCAGGGGCTTATGTTCTCATGACCACTTTTGGCTCCTGTTGATTTTACTCACTTCTTGCCGTTTGGGCTCTTCTCTTCCTCTGTTCATCCTCCTCTCCCCCCAGACTCAGGAAACTCTACCCCTTTGCCTCACTTTCTTATTGAGCTCAAACAAGTAACTTATGAAACTTTGGGTATAGATGAGCCATGCAAACGACTTAAAATTGAGGATTAGACATTCTTAAAAATCCTCTAGCCCCGCTGCCTGCTATGACCATCTTTCTGAATAGGCTCCAGCCTCCCACGATGGCTCCAGCTCCTGGCTCTCCCTCCCTTTCCTTTCTCCTCTCCTCTTGGCCCCTGTCCACCCACAGATTTCTGTTCATTTCTGATCTAAAACTGTTAGCTATCTATGTTTGTCTTCTTCCTACCCCTGCCCTTAAAACTTATCAAGATTGTTCCCTAAACAAAGAGTTCCCTTCCTAAGAGGGGTCAGGTGCCAAGTGTAA
This sequence comes from Balaenoptera ricei, assembly GCF_028023285.1. Classification (NCBI taxonomy): domain Eukaryota; kingdom Metazoa; phylum Chordata; class Mammalia; order Artiodactyla; family Balaenopteridae; genus Balaenoptera; species Balaenoptera ricei. The sequence goes on along the minus strand of NC_082645.1, from coordinate 63,533,733 downwards.
GTATATATAATATATATCTTTACCCACTATACCTCCATGGACAGTATTGGCCCCAATCCCTAAGGAACTAATTTTCAGTCTTTCATCTCTCATCAGTGATATGGTATATGGAGGACAAGGGAACCTAACCTTGAATTATGGTAACAGAAAAACGGGACCAACGCCTTCTTTTTCAGGGTAGAGCACAAGGAGAACTTCTTGGCTGAAATCCCCACGGATGCCCTCTTTGTGGGTGGGCTCGGTGCCCCCTCCCCACAGCAGCAGGTTCATCCTACTTCTGCATATGCAGTGTGGACCTCGGAATGCGGAGGGTGGTAATCTTCACTGCAGAGGCATTTGCTGGTGCAGGGGTAACAGTAGATAAGCAAGTGTCTGATAGTCAAATTCCAAAAGGTCACACACATGCGCCCTGTACAGCAGATGAGTCAGCTGTGACCAGAGCCCTTTTGGATGGGGGGACCCCAACAGCCCTACTCAGGACTTGACATAAAAGTATACCTGGCTAGGCTGGCAAAGCAATTGAAAAGCATAGAGAATCAAAACAAAGAGTGCCTGTAGGTAAGGCAGGGCTGAAATCTGCACCCTCTTATTTGCGGCTTCAGTTTGTGCTTGTACTCAGGTGTTTGTGTTCTTCCAGGGAAACAATAGGCTCATTAGAGCACAAGTGAGGAAGTTACTTAATAGGTTCGTAAGTCACCCCGCTCTTACAAGACAACAGCCGTGCAGGGCTGCAGATGAGTGAGAATCACTGATGAAGCTTTAAATTGATATATTCACTGAAGCGTGAGCTATCAATACTGACCTTGTTTGCTGCTTCCCAAGCAGGCAAGTGGAGTTCTCTGGAACCTTTGAGTAGCACGTCATGCATTTAAGCTGATTTCAAAGAACTGCATTTAACTTAACCAAATAGCTTCATTCAATTGTTTCTGGGTTTCCAAGGATTAAAATATTAGAATAGTGGTTTTAAACTTTTTAGTCATCTAATTTTTTAAAAAAATCTAGTTCTGGCAGAAGAGTCTGAGTCTTCTAAATGTCTCTTTCTGGAATGAAAACATAGTTGAAAGCTTGAGATTTGCAGCTGGAGCAAACCCAAACACTGTCATAATAGCTGACCGTAATCTACTGCTTGCCGATTACTAAACCCTATGATATGCACCTTAATATGCATCATTTTATTTAATTCTCACCTTGACCTTGGGAATGCATTAAGACTTAAAGTGGTAAAATGAATTACCCAAGATCTCAGAGCTAATTAAAGAATTAAGATTCAAACCTAGGGCCTAAGCTCTTAGCAGGTACCCTATATTGGCTCCAATGTGATTCTACAAATACATAAGTCCGTGACTTTTTCCTAGTTGAAACTATATTACAAGAAATAAAAGTTGACCATGAGTATTTATTTCTCTTGTTTCATATCATGTAAATGGCATTCCTTTTGCCCAGGTGCTCAGCTCTATCTAAATTCTCAAATTCAAAATCCAGCCTCTTAAATACCCCTCTAGCCGGTATCTCCTCCAGCGCTGCTGTATGTTGGCTCCCCTTCTCTCCTTCCAATCCAGTTTCCACACTGTGGCCAGAGTCCTTGTTCCAAAACACACAGTTGGTCATGTCCCTCCACTACTTAACGCCATCCATAGCCTCCTATTGTCTACTCTCCATCAAGTGCAGAATGTCCAGACTCCTTAGCATGGCACCCAAAGCCTGTCATGATCCAGCCCCAACCTCCTTTGTAGATTCTCTTTTTGCCTCTCATTCTTAGGTGTACAATTCAGTGATAGTATTACTCTTTACTTCTCAAACTCAGGTTCAGAAAACTTAAGTAACTTACCTACCAGCATTATCTAGAAGCCCTGCTCACAGGAGAGCAGAACTTGGTAAGTTTTCTGGGAGAAGCAGAAATCATAGTTTGGGGGGTGGAAAAAGCCTTACTGATTATCTGTTGTGCATTTTCCTTGTTTTTCAATGAAACACGGAAGTCCAAAGTCAGAAAGTGCCCTACCAAAATCACATAGCCACTTAGGGTATTTTAGCCTATTCATACTAAGCTTCTCCCCAGATTAAGAATTTCTGTTCTATGATTTACACATTCAGTAAGTGAAAGTATCCACCTGCCTTTTATTTTAAGCCTCATAATTTCCAATTTAATTGCATTGCAAGCTTGTACATTGAAGGAATAAAGTAATCGCCACATTTAGAAGGTTTTCACATGTTTTTAAAACAATCGCAGAGACTTATTAACCCTGCAGTTTCTTGGCCTGTTATTCATTCTCTGATTCATTAAATATCCACTGACTCTGTTGCATACCATATATTCCACACACCAGGCACTCTGGAGACAAAGACAAGAAAATTTTTTCCTTTTGGGAGTTCGCCATCTAGTACAGACAAAAATGTGCATAAATCTCTTTTTTCATTCTATATAACAGCCTTAAAGGAGGGATGTACAATGTACTATGGAAGCACAAAGAAGTAAATGACTCAAGGAAAGTTTGCCGGGAAAGATGCAGACTTCTGTGCTGGGCTAAAGAATGAGGTGTGTTGCCCCAGCAGAGACAGTGCAATGAATGAGTCTGAGCAGACACATTGCCCACCGTTCCGAGGAAGGCATCTTTCTCTTTTTTCCCAAAGAGTCATGAGATTTCGAAAATAACTAGCATACTGCTGGCAATGGGCAAGGAACTCTTCAAAACAGTTTAGGTGTAAAAACTCGCATAATCCTCAAAACAATCCCATTGTATAGATGAGGAAACAGTGACACAAGGAAAATTAAGTAACTTGCCTAAGGTCACATAAGTGGCAAGTTGTAGATTCAAGATTGGATCCCAGCAGCCTGGTTCCTGAGTCTGTGGGTTCAACCACCACACTGCTTTGCCTCTAATATATTTCAGAATACAATGTTAAAACATTGCTCTGGTAGTGGAAGACAATTCCACTCTCATCTCAGCCAGTCTGAGGCTTAGCATATGTACCTTGAGTTAGATTGGTGAACCTCTTATTCCCTCTCAGCAGTAACCAGGCTAAATCAATCTTCTTGGGTTTAGACCAGAGGTTGGCAAACTTTTTCTGTTAAAGGGCCAGATAGTAAATAATTTAGGCTTTGTGAGCCATATGGTCTTTGTCACAGTTGCCCATTTTTGCTGTTGTAGCACAAAAGCACCTATAGACAATATGTAAACAAGTGAGTCTTGACCGTGTTCCAGTAAAACTTCATTTACAGAGACTGACATTTGAATTTCATATAATTATCAAGTGTCACAAAATATTATTCTTCTTTTGAATTGTTTTCAACCATTTAAAAACAAAAAACCCATTCTTAGCTTTCAGGCCATAAAAAACAGGCAGCAGTCTGGTTTGGCCTGTGGCTGTAGTTTGCCAACTATTGGTTTAGAGTCTAGAGCATAACTTCCCTTTTTAAAGGAAACTCTCTGGGAATCAGCTTGGTGTTGAACATCCACTGGGTACTCAATAAATGTTAACTAACACTCCAGGGTACCTCATAGGTACGTGGTAGAGGGAACACCATGACCTGGAAAGAGCACGGGACTAAGGATTATAAGACCAACCTGGAGTCCCAGATCATTACTTACTAACAGTAACCTTAAGACAGCCATTAATCTCCAACGAGGCCTTGGTTTCCTGCTCATTTGTCATGGCCAGTGACAGGCCATGGTATCCTTACAATAGCTCTGTTTACTTGTATTGTGCTTATAAACATGGCACTTTGCATATGTTAACTTGCCTAATACCACAGCACTGAAATATGTACTAAAAATATCCCCATTTTTAAAATTTATTTATTTATTTATTTTTGGCTGTGTTGGGTCTTTGTTGCTGCGCATGAGCTTTCTCTAGTTGTGAAGAGCGGGGGCTGCTCTTCATTGTGGTATGCGGGCTCTAGGCGCACGGGCTTCAGTAGTTGTGGCACGCGGACTCAGTAGTTGTGGTGCATGGGCTTTGTTGCTCCGCGGCATATAGGATCTTCCCGGACCAGGGCTTGAACCCGTGTCCCCTGCATTGGCAGGCAGATTCTTAACCATTGTGCCACCAGGGAAGTCCAAAATATCCCCATTTTGCAGATGATGATTAGAAAGACTAGGTAACCTGCCCAAGGTCACACAGCTGATAAGTGGCAGGAACAGAACTTGAATCCATTATGGCTTCAGAATCTGGCTCTTGACCCCAGGCTATAATACCTTCTCTTTATAAACGAGGAAGGTCCCTTCCTCAACAAAAAAATGTACCCGTACAAGCCCCTTCCTACCCTTGGAATGAGGCGTGAGGGATGTTGGCAATGAATCTGAGAAACATAAGCTCAAAAATAAAATATGTAAACAAATTCTATTACTCCTACCTGGCATTTATTGAGCACTTGCTATAGATCCAGATTGAATATTTTACTCTGTCTTGTTTCATTTAATCCTTCTAACAATAATTTTGTGAAATAAGTACTATTATCAACCCCTTCCACAGATGAGAAAATTGAGGCTTAGAGAGATGAAATACTTGTTCAGGGTCCCAGGATGGTAAATAGCAGAGCTGAGATTTGAACACATGCCACCCGATCTCAGAGTTCAGAGGTGGCAATGACACTCTTTCAGCCATACTTGTATGTGTTACTATTAGTATTGCATTCAGCTATGTTATAGGTTAAATATGGCTTTGACAGCTGGCCTGAGAACCTAACCACCACTTAGAACTCAGCTTCCATGGGAAAATGAATTGTGAGTTTGAAACAACTCATTTATAAGCAGATTTTGGAAAACAGCCACTTGGTGAATTGGGGGCCGCATATGTGTCTTGGCACAGTTGGAATGATGTTCTTGCTCTCTGGTTTGTTTGCTTATATGTGTCTGTCTTTATGGGTGTTACGAACTTTCGCCTTTGGGGATGGACTTGTCTCATTCCTCTTACCTCCCTGATACCTACTGCACTGCTTCGCCCGCAATGGACAGCCAGTGATCTGCTGGGTAACTCCTGATCGCTAGAAGAGGGAGCTGTACAGTGACAGCTCTCATCGGCCACCCCAAATTTTGCCTCCAAACATACTAGAGGAAGCAAAATAATCTATGATCATGCCTACAGGCACACGTGCTGCCTCGTTACTGAATTACATTGAATTGAAAGGCTATATAGGTCAAGGTCAATGTGAGTGAGAAGCATAAGGAGACTGAGAAGTGGCTTTTGTAATCTCGGAAATGCGGCTCCTTGACAAGGACCTCTGTGTGAACTGTGCAGACACTGGGTGGCTTGCCAGGTACTAACAACAGTCCTTATTAAGCTTGTCTCGTTCTTGCTTTTAAGGCATCTGCTGTATTTATTAGCAGTGCTTATGAAGGAGTCTCCTTAATGCTGGTTTAGCAACACCTTTCCCTTGGGTATTTTCTGGATTAGCAACACCTTTCCCTGGGGTATTTTCTGTGTCTAGAGCTGTGGAGAGGGGTGAGAACGAGGTCAAGGCTGAGATCCAGGACTGGCTTGCAGTGTGACCTTGCTCAGGTCACTTCATCAACAACCTTCTATTTCCACCTCTGAAAAAATAGCAGTGCTAATACCTGCCCTCTGTCTAACTCTCAAAAATAAATCAATGTCTGAAAAGTGCTTTGAGCTTTTTGATATAAAGGTGAGCATTCCTTACCATCATTAATTAACATGTATTAATAGAAAGAGTAGTACAGAAAACCCAAACGTGATCCAAAATAGTGATGAACAAACCTGTCATATTGTATTAGCAACTGTCACAGAACAGGCAATGGAAATGAACAGCTTCTCTTCCTAATACTGCAGAGTTTTTCTCCTACAAACTGATTCCTGTGAAATTCAATTTAGGGGAAAAAAAACCTTGTATGACAAGTTATATTCACTTGGAAATTTCTTAGCAAGTAATGTAGTTTTCTGAAAAGGGAGTGGGAGGGAAAGCTCACCTCTTTCCTAATTTAATGACTGCCAAGTGTACATGATCCTGTAATAGAGAAGGGAGCATCCATTGACCACCATTACAACCAAGGTTTAAATATGGGGACACATTAATTTTTTTTAACGCATTACCTCTTTTCTCCTTCATTGGGCTATTTTGGCTGAAATAATTTGACAGCAAAGCAACCTTTGGTCTTAGAGGTTTTGCTGGCTCTCTCCTTGCACCTGTGTCTGTCTGTGCAGTAAACCTGACTGTAGGACTCTCATCACAAATGAACTGTCATATCATTACTACAGTTGATGCAGTATTATCTGTCTTGAAATTAGAATCAGTCTGGCCAGGCTAGGCGTTCACTTGCCATAGAGGCTAATTCACTTCTTGAATATGCATTCATGGAGATGCGCCTCGATTCGGAATCCAGGGGGAGTACACGTTAAGAGCAGATTTTCTGAATTAGCATGGTGAGAGGGAAGGGTCCTTCATTTAGAAGGCTGCAGATGCCGCTCCCTCTTGTTCATTACAATTGCATTTCATCAGCTTTATGATGTCCACATGTCAATTGAGTGTGAGGATTTTTCACACAAAAGAGCCTCAGGGAAAACGACTCCACTAGCTAATCAGCTGATTATCATACCTCAAATGGGCTGCAGTACTTGCTGCTCCCAACCTGTATGGGCAAGAGCAGAATTGAAGATTAAGATTGCAAAGAAAGAGGGCTCTTCAGCCAGTTTAAGGAAATTAAAGAGGAATTTGTCAGCGAGAAGAAGAAAGAACTACAGGAGCTGAAGAGAAAGCCTTTGAAATAGATGGGTGTTCAAAATAAAATGATTGATGTTTTTCTTTAAAAGGGGGTTGGTGGGAGAGGGTGAAAGGTTAATTAACTATATTATCTGCCCATTTATGCCCAGCTGTGTAAAGCTCTGTCTGTTCCTGCCCTGGATTTTAAAACCAAGATTCAAGAACCCAGCCCAGTGTCAACAAGAGTGTCTTGGAGTAATTGAATTAGTTTCCAACAAGTCAGCTATTCACAACTGCCCCTGAGCACCTCCTTACAGATTTCTTTGGATTGTTTGGAAATTAATTGATTAATATCAAGGAAATGATGATAGTAAGAGAAGAAAACCACATCTACACATCTCCATAAAGAGTGCTAGCTTGGGGAACTATTAATGAAAGTCATTAATTGAGACTTTTATTATCAGAGGTGTATTTTTATATTCTTTGAGGAGAAGAAACTAATGGGAGGTCTTTTTTCTGTTTTTGTCTGAAATTTACCAAAGTTTCTCCCACCTCCCTAGGGTCTTCCTCAAGTCTATCTAAAATGCAGTTAGAGCAGAGGCTGTCTTTTGCTTCACAGCGCGTCTGCCTTATGCTTTCATCAGAGGAGTCTAACTCACACAGATGCACTATTTAACAATGCCATCCCCTGCTTTCATCAGAAGGGGGAAGGTTGCAGAGCCGAGCCCTGCAGAATAAGGGGGGCAGGTCCCCTGTGATCGGCGAAAGCTGAACATCGGTGCCAGTTTCCATCTGTCATGATAGCCTATCTCCGAACCTTCAATCTGTCAAAAGCTCGCTGCCTGGCTGAAGGCTCCAGGAGATTTGGTGCACTAAACACATTTGACAACAGCATTATCACTGCAAGGAGCCAGCAAAATGCCATCAATGTGTTAATTGTAACTGGCTATGTAAAGTGTCACTTCCCATATCATTTAACACCAGCTTCTTCTCTTTTGCAGTTCCTAATTTTCTACACTTTATAAACATATGGATTGTTCTTGTAACAACAATGTGATCTTAGCAGAGGTTTAATTTTGCTTGGATACACTGCACTCAAGCTTCTAACGGGGAAACAGCGACAGGCATGGAGGGGGCTGGGGGAGGGGAAGTGGGGAAGAGAAAATAAAGGGAGACTTGAGAAACTAGAAGTTGGCGGGGGGGGGGGGGGGGGGGGGGGGGGGGCGGAGATGGGAAAGGCCAGCAGGAGTCAAAGCTTTTCACGCAGTGCTGCTGTTATATTATTTTACATGCGTGGAATGGTGGTGCTTTTTTCAGGGTATGTTCTTACTAATGGGTAAATAATTCTGTCTCTCTTGCAGAGGATGAAAAATGTATATCCAGAATTTTTGCAGGCAGTGAGCTTTCCTCCACCATAATATGAACAGTTTTATAATGATAAACATGAGAGCAGTGCATAAATAAATGAAAAATCCCCCTTGAAGATCTGAATGGGTTTTTAGCACCCAAGTACCTAATATTCAATTTCTGGTACAACCAGGGCCAGGTGTTAAATTTCTCTAGTTACTGTCACTAATGCAAATTAGATTCTTTTTTCTGCTCGTAAAAAATCAAATCCACATTAGAAATTAGCTATAAAATGTAATGACTTAAATGCTATAGTGTTTTACAAATCTCCCTGCATTTCTATGGTAGATAATGCTGTAAAACTGAGAGAAGATAATAAAATATGGTAGGAAGTTGAGTTATTTAAAGGTCTTTTGTGACTGCTTACTTAGAAATGTGATGTATTCTTTTGCTCTTTACCTTCCCTGTCCCCCTTCATTGTGGGAAATGAGCACATTTACGATTCCGTTTTTTACAAGCTTAGAAGTAATCAAAATTCATTTTTAAATGATGCCACAAGAGCTGGAGAAATCATTTGCATTATTGAAAAAAATATCACCCAGAGAAGTTTACAATACCTTTGCAACTTTTAATCATTGGTATTGTAACCATCCTGAGGAAAGTTGCAAGTGGTTAAATAAAGAGCTTAATTAGCATTTTTAAACTCTTCATTAACAGTATCACCAAATTTACCTCCGGGATTGTTTCATAGTCTGCACCCACTGCCCTACCCCATTCCCTTGTACAAAAATATCCAAATGCAAAGGAGAAATTTTCCTTTAAAACAGAACATTTGTTTTTTCAAAAATTCTACAATACATAGCAGAGCAAAATTGAACTGAGAACATAAAAGCTATGCATTTATCAAAATTTAAATCCTAGCAGCACGGATTTAGCAACATATTTTACTCTACCTCTGCCAAGTACCCAATTGATGTCCTTAAATTAAAATCATAATGAAAGTTGAGGCCCTGATGAATAAGAGTTTTTACAAAACAAACAAAGTTATGATTAAGATTAACATTTCTGAACTCAGCTAAAGTAATGTAGCTCACAGAACAGATTTATGTGAAGAATAAACTCCATGATCAAGGAAAGTGAAAGTGAACAACAATTTTTGAGCAGGTACTATGTGCCCAGAAGGGCGGTGTTGCATGAATATTTTCATTTAATTTTTTTAGTGGAGAAACTCAGTTTAAGTAACTCACACAAGGCCACACAGCTAACCCAACTCCTCACCGATGTCCTTTCTGTCATCCCCTGATGTCTCCCAGAGGTGGCCTGGAGAGACCTGCAGAGACCACCAACCAAGGGAAGGTGCCTCTCCCAGCCTCCACCTCAGGGCCAGTCAAGCCCTCCTTCATCTCCTTGTAGCTTCCGAGCCATGGCACTGCCCCCAGGGTATGGTGACTATGTTTAGATTCTTCACCCTGGCTGGGAGAGCTTCAGGCAGGATTATTTCACATTCCTCTTTGACTTCCCAAGCGCATTAGTGTCTGATCTGCTAGTAAGGCAGAACTTTCACTGGGTGCCTCATGTTAGAGTAGGAAAAAATAGGAAAATACATGGCATCTTTCCTAGGAAACCCCATGCATTTCTTAAGATTCACATCCTGCCTTAGGCTCCTGATCTACTGTACTCATTCCAAGTGGCTTTCTTGAATTTTCTGTAACATCTACAGAGACTTTGCCTTTATACCATCCCTTGGTAAGTGGTAGGTCTTGGTGCCTGTAATCAGATGCCTCTACCAATGACCAACAGAAAGGTCTCTTCTTCCAGCTGCCTCTTGTTCCAAGGTTATTCTCTCTTTGATCTTGGCATGGATCCATCCATACTTTCTGCATCTGGCAACTGTGCCTCTTTTTCTTGTCCAGTGGCATTTCCCTCCAACATCCTACTTACTTACTTTAGCTTGTGTGCTTTTTTTCCACATCCCTCATGCAAATTCGCTCTCAGAGGAGAGAAATTAATTCACAGTAAGATATAACAACTGATAGGATCTACCATGTTTTGCCTTTATAGGTGTTTGAAATTAAAAATCAAGCCTATTCCTAAAGGAGTTTGGGGCTGCTGTGTTGTTGGGCATGGGTGAGACCCTTCCCAGCCTTGACCACATGTGCTCAATCCTGCCTCCTCTTATGTTTGGCCCTGTAGGTAACAACACATTTTAAATTCTTAAAATATTTATACTGGGTTGAATAGTTCCCCCCCAGAATTCATGTCCACCTGGAACCCATGAATGTTACCTTATTTGGAATAGGGTCTTTGCAGATGTCAGTTAAGATGAGGTCATACTGGATTAGAGTTTGGCCCTGAACCCAATATGACTGGTGTGCTTATAAAAAGAGAAAATTTGGACACAGACACACACAGAAGGAAGACAGCCATGTGAAGAGGGAGGCAGAGATAGGAGTTATGCTACCACAAGCCAAGGAATGCCAAAAACCAGAAGCTATGAAAAGGCAAGGCAAAAGGCAAAATGCAACTTTGGGCAAATTATTTAACCTCTTTGTGCTTCAGTTTCATTGTCTCAAAAATGGAGACAAAACAAATGAAAAAAATTTTTAAATGGAGACAAATGTACCTACTTCATAGGGTTTTAGTGATAATTTACTTATTATATGTAAAATTCTTAGAACATTGTTGGCATATATACTCTCAATTTTCAGCTATTATTTTATTAATTTAAAATGTTATATAATAAGGGCTTGATTAAAAATAATTATTATTATTACTGATGATAAAACTACTGTATTCTTGCCAGGGCAACAAACCAGTGGGTTCAGATTTGATGTCTATATCTGTAACTTATAACCTTACTAGCTATTGTGTGCCCTTGGCCAAGTTACTTAGCCTCTTGGTACCTCAGTTTCTTCATCTGTTTAATAAAGCTAAAGATACTTTACAGGGTGGTACAGATACTTTATAGGGTGGTTGCAAGGATTAAATGAGATAAGGTCCTGGCAAATAACAAGCATTCAGTAAACACCCACCCTATCCTACCCCAACTCTGAAACAACATACTGCATTTCACGTGGTTCTTGCTTTTGTAAATTACTATATCAAGATTCAGCACAAAAACATACTAAAAATTCCAGAACAGCATTTTAGAAAGTAACAAATTGTTACTTCCAACGCATTTTCCTTAGCAAAAATGCTAAGAAAGGCTTAAAGGCCTTAAACAAAGGCAAGCTTACACATCTAATGTGTGTGTTTTCTCTCTATTAAAATGATACACTGCATAGTCCCCATATTTGCTCAGCTTCATTCTTTAGCCTTTAGAGGCTAGAAACTTTGCCTGGATTTCTTAAATATAATAAGGATATCGTGATATAATGCCAGTACAGTGGATTCTTTCTTTTTATCTGTATAAGCTTTCCCAGCAGCTTGGCTGTCACCACCACCTACTCTCTTCTTCCTCCTCCTCCCTGCCTTTCAGATCTGCTGCCCACACTCTGGTGTTAATGAATCTGAAGAGATGCTATTGGGAGAATAGGGGGAACTCTGTCCCTTCCAGCCACATTCCCTGTCTCTGATAGGCTGCTCTCCCATGTTTAATGGTTTCTGCTTTACTGAAGCTAATAGTGACAGTGCATGTGTGGGTTTGGGGGAAGGGAGAATTGATATTCAGATTTCTAGTCTAGTGTATCTGTTAGTTTCTGCTGTACAACAAACCATCCCAAAACTTTGTAGCTTAAAACAGCAATCACTTATTAACTCACAATACTGTGGGCCAGCAATAGAGGCTGGGCTCAACTGGGCAGATGTCCTGTTGGGTTCACCTGGGTGTACTCATACAACTGAACCCAGATGGCAGGTCACCTGGAGACTGGTTAGTCTAGGATGACCTCACTCACATGTTTGTCTGTAGGCTGCAGTTGGAGTAATGAAAGTAACTGGCCCACATGTCCTCAGCAGGCTAGCCCAGGCTTATTCATAGGCTGGTGGCTGGTGGCCACAGGGTTTCCAAGAACAGCAAGAAAGAATATGTCCTAATACCCAAGTCTCTGATTGTATCATATTTGAATTGTCACATTGGCCAAAACAAGTCACGTAGCCAAGCCATGTATGAGGGGACTATTCAAGGGCATGGATAAAGGGAGGGAAATGATTTGCAGCCATTTTTACAGTCTTCTCAATTAGCATTGCCCATCCGTTCTTCATCCAATTGTCTGGATGAAGCAGAGCACTTGTAAATGGGCATTAGGAAACCTCCATTATTTATACATATCAGAAAAAGAGAAACAAGAACCCCAGAAAAATTGAGTCCTCAACTCAGAAGAGAAACTTCAGAAGAATTCTCAGAAATGAGTGACAAGTCACTTGACAGTAGATAAAGGAATAGCTCTCATTTAGACTCTCCAGAGACGATTTTGAATAACAAGAATAATCTCTGGATACATATATAAAATTTTTGTGACTCATTCAAATGTCTCTTTTCCTATAAACATTAATTCAACAAGTGCATACTGGACATTGAGGTAGGTGCTGATGTAGTTCTTTGTCCTCACGGAGGTTAGTGTCTAGTAGGGAAGACAGACAATAAAAATTACATATTCTTAATTTTGATAGTGGTACATGGTATCTGGGGCGGGTCAGTCCAGGGGACATGGCACAAGGTCCCAGCCTAGTTAGAGTGGTGTTAGGGGTCTTCTCTGAGCCCTGAAGGATGAGTTGAGTCCTGCAGAAGAAGAGGAGGTGGAAAGAAGACGAGAAGACGAGGCAGAGGCCAGTGTGAGAGGAGGAACCTATAAATGGGAGGGGCAGAAGGACCTTTATCTCGGACTATGTGAATTAAGCAATATAATATAGGAGAAAGTGCTATTAACTGAATTAAACTATAAACATGTAAGCACAATGTTGTAATCAGCCATGTATTACCCAATGTCCAACAGTATTCTACTCTTTATGTCTCTTACCATTTATTGAATAACCAGAATGATGCATTAGGTCCCCCTCAGCCCAGCTGTCTCTTCAATGCTCGGCAAACCCATGCAGGCTAGGAGCTTATGAGGCCTCAGGGACTCGTCATCTCTTAATATCTGGATTTTCAGGCTTTCTGAAAATGTAAGAGATCTGGCAAAACTTGGCCTGCATTCCCACATGACAACAATTGGTAGAGTGCCTGCTTCAGTTTAGACACACTCCAGTTTGCCACATCCCTACCTGCCCATTACGTTCCTGCCTGGCCCCTGTAAGCATCTAAGTTTGCAGCTCCTAGATTTTTCTGTGCCACAGGTTTTTAATTTTTAATGTAACTAATAATAATTACACCCAGGAATTGCTTTCAGCTCTTAAAATGGCAAATCGTTAAGTCAGGATGCAGAACTGCCTTTTTTCTTTTCTTTCTTTTGGGATGTTTTTCCTCCCCTTTTAGAATTTTGGTCCGTCATTGTCACAGAGTTAGTTAGTGAGTGAATAAAACATGTGGGCCTATTACCGCCACAGCAATTAGGTCTAGACAGACAATTATCAATGTACATTTTTACAATTGCCTTCATAAGATAATACTCTTATTTCATAACAATATGTAAGTATGTTTTCTCTTTTTCTGGTTTCAATTTTGAAATTTTCAATCTTTCAGAGCAATTAAAACTGAAGGCATTTTAAAAGATCATGCTTTTAATTTTAAGTTATGCATTACATTCGTAAGGAAAAGCATAAACAATTATATGACTACATGGTGTGTTTTTAATACACTTAATTAACTAAAATCCAATGTAACAGGTACTTCCCTGGTGGTCCAGTGGTTAAGACTTTGCCTTCCGATGCAGCGGGTGTGGGTTTGACCCCTAGTCAGGGAGCTAAGATCCCACATGCCTCGGGGCCACAGAACCAAAACATGAAACAGAAGCAATATTGCAACAAATTCAATAAAAACATTGAAAAAAAAATCGTAAAAAAAAAAAATCCAACGTAACATAATTTCTATTGTCTGCTTACGATAGATATGCCCCTCTTCAAGCTTTGGCCACCTGCTTTATTTTCAGACCCTGCTTTCATTTCTTATTTAAATCCTATTCATGTAATCAGGGGTTTCAGGAGTCTGATACTATTATTACCTTTTGAAAAATAACTTTAAGACAAACTTTGCATTATACCTAGAATTAGCCATTCTAGCAACTTTTGTCATGTTGAATGTCACCTCAGTGTGAAAGACAAGCCAGGCATATGTAGCTTTGACTTCTTCCTTTTCTTAGATTCTTTTAAAAGGGAAGAGGAAAAATAAGAGTAATTTACTTTTTTTTTTTTTACTAAGCTTGACTAACTAGCATTTAACATAATTATTCCAATACGTTGCTTGTAGAATACTTTTAGGTCAGTGTCCATGTCCTCCAAATAAAATCCTAATTATTGTCAATTAAATGTGATCAGGAAATTTTGTCTTTGTTTAATCATTTTAGTGGTGTGAATATAAAGGACAGATCATTGCTGTTCAGCTGGGATGGACACAGAACTAAAGATTTGTGTTTCATTTTCCTCTTCTTCCGTACACTGTGTCATTGCTGGATCACACCCAAATCCTGATGGAAAAGGAAACATAAACCTATCACCTAAATGCTTCTGAAATGCAGCAAGCTTCTTTTCTAAATACAAAATCACTCCAACTAACCAGAGTCCATGGGTAACTAAATTTTTTACTGTAAGTCTTTTTCAAGGAGAAGGATACAGTGGGTACAATAGGGCACAGACTTACTTAGTCTGAATCTAAACAATCGCACTCAATATCTGATCCCCCCCCCCCGCACCCCCACACCCCTGGCGGATGTTCACCTGCACAGAACTAAGGGAACATTCAGCCCAAACTCCTACACCTTCCTCACCTAAACCACCACCATGGTCCTTAGTGAGAATTATCGAGGTGTCCCTGAAACATTGAAGAATAAGCTGAGAAAGACCCAGAAGAGTGGAATGACATGGCTTAGAAATGCTTTCAGCAATAGATCAAAACGAGAAGGGCTTTCTTCTTTATCATGGCTAAAAGGACAATTTAATGAGTCAGAATTTCAGTAACCAAGGTTTTGAGGTCAGAATGGCTATGCCCTACGTTTTATGGATTACTTGGCATGAGGTTGACACACAGCCAGGGAGCAGAGAGATGGGACAGTCTTCACTTCATCCCACCAAGGGCTTGTAGAGCCGAAGCACTGTGGTTCCAACCTCAGTACAGGCTGAAGCACTTCACCCTGCCAGGCTCTACGCACTCCAAAACCCAAGAGCAAGTGAGGGTCTTCATAAGGGCACCTCTGCCTTCCTCTCCTTTCATGGCCCCGTTGCTCCTTCTTCTTCGGAGGCTGCCTGCCTCACCTACTCGCTTAGTAATGATCCATGAGCAATTCTTCCCAGTTGCTCTCTTGCATTGCAGGAACTGTGGCAGCAATTCCAGAATAACAGAATAGCTTTTTTAGTCTGGTAATTAAGACGGGAGTGACATTCAAACACAGCCTGGACAGAACGTGGCAAATTACTGTATTCTTTGTGTGAAAAGCTCTGCCCAGTCTGCTTTGTCTGCCCTCCTGGGATCTCATCATCTCCACTAAAAGTCAGAATGGGATTTTGTACCCTCTATTCCCTTATCTTTTCCCCCCCTAATATATATCTGCTTTGTGGGAGCTATGTTTGTCAAAATGTGCTAATTTATGGTATTATAGGGAAAAATGAAACCTAAGCTTTCAATTCTTGTTCCTTCAGGCAGCTTTACTAAGAATCTCCTCCTTTCTCCCTCCCTCTTCTCTATTTCTGGGTAGGTGATTTGCTAAACAGACATGTTCTTTTTCCCCCTGCAACATATGAGGCAGGCAAATGGCCACTTGTCATTCCTTTCTCAAGTATGTTATACATACAGTTCTCTCACAGCTAATAGCTCCTTCTGTTGTCCATAATTTATCACTGTCAAGGTTCTTTACATTTTATTTTCTTCTTATGTGTTTCATGAGAAATCTATGCTTCTGCTCTTGTGGCCCTGGATTTCATTAACATAAACTGCATGATATCAAATAAATATATATTCTGTATCACACTAGAGTACGGGTTCTTTGCAAAGAACAGGATGTTATTTATTGGTATGTTTTTTTTTTTTTCTCATTTCCTTATGGTCTTTTTCTTTTGCCACTAAACCATTATGAAGTGAGTACCCAAGGTATCCTGGGTAATTAGCCATTACAGTACTGTCACAGAGGGTTCCACAGTCAATACAAAGATAATTTGGGCAATGGTGAATGACAGTGCTGTCCAGACTTTTGGGATAATCAAGGACACATCCAGCTGTACCAGACATCTGTCAGACCCATGAATCATTTCAACTGGCTCGACAATCGCCAGGCAGCCCCAGCGAAGGTAAACACTACAGCACACAATCACACAGCGATACTTGCTCTTGCATAAAACCTGCTTCTGCTGCAAAAGCAGAGCCCTGTGCAGAATAGGAACATTTGTGATCTTTCTGTGTTGGTTTAAAAAACAATAAGAAGAAAGGAAATGTAAATCAAATGGTTAGGAGAAATAGTATTCTTATTATGAGAACACCTGTCTTTTTTTCCTTGCTAAAAATAAAATGTGTGCTCAAGAAATAGTTTGGAATATAGTGGTCATGATTGGTTTTTGGTAATTAACTCTACTTCCAGATTAGTCCAGTCTTTTTTATACACCTGAGTTCCACACTGTTTAAGAGTTTTTTATTTTATAAGTTAACATTTCTCTTATGTTCTTCACATTCAAGGCTCCTCAGCAAAGGTGACAGGTGGGCTCTTTGGGGAGCACATTGGAATGGCCTTCTCTTAACACCAACAGTCTTGGCTACAAGGTCTTGAAGTGGTATTGAAAATTCTCTAAAATGAGGACAGTGAAACAATATTTGAATTTGAATTAGATGCAGTTTACACTGCATTGCTTACAATTTTTTTTGACTGCCTCTATGAGAACCCTTGACATTCACACATGGCGCACATGACATACATGGAAGCTAGAACTTTCATTACAAACTACAGTTGACCAACTGATCATGAATTTACTACAGTGACGTGTAAATATGACCTAGTCTTGATTAGGTTTGGTGTGTTATTTCCTAGCCTTCCTAGGTTATCCCCAAACTGCCAAGACCTTCACAGCTGAAACCAGGAGTAAGAAACTTAAAATTTGCCACTCCCCACCCCTTGTCTCACAAGAATCTATTCTTATACAAATCACTTTTATGAGTCATTTAATAGGCTATTTATTCACAGTTCCTTATAAATCCTTTAAATGTCAGACAAGTGAGTGCAGAGTGAGCCAAAATGTAGCGGCACAAGAGGGACCTGCAGTAGGGCAGGGGGCTGAACCAGGGCCCCATATGAGGCTGCAGAGTTGGGATCAAGGCAACAAAGATGTCTGTCATGGAAATCAGGGTCAAAGGTGTATTTGTTTTCAATCTTTCATTATTCTACTAACTTTTGTCACTTTTTTTTTTTTAACATCTTTATTGAAGTATAATTGCTTTACAATGGTGTGTTAGTTTCTGCTTCACAACAAAGTGAATCAGTTATACATATACATATGTTCCCATATCTCTTCCCTCTTGCATCTCCCTCCCTCCCACCCTCCCCATCCCACCCCTCTAGGTGGTCACAAAGCACCGAGCTGATCTCCCTGTGCTATGCGGCTGCTTCCCACTAGCTATCTATTTTACATTTGGTAGTGTATATATGTCCATGCCACTCTCTCACCCTGTCACATCTCACCCCTCCCCCTCCCCATATCCTCAAGTCCATTCTCTAGTAGGTCTGTGTCTTTATTCCCGTCTTGCCACTAGGTTCTTCATGGCCTTTTTTTGTTTTTTTTTTCCCTTAGATTCCATATATATGTGTTAGCATACTGTATTTGTTTTTCTCTTTCTGACTTACTTCACTCTGTATGACAGACTCTAACTCCATCCACCTCATTACAAATACCTCCATTTCATTTCTTTTTATGGCTGAGTAATATTCCATTGTATATATGTGCCACATCTTCTTTATCCATTCAGCTGTCGATGGACACTTAGGTTGCTTCCTTGTCCTGGCTATTGTAAATAGGGCCGCAATGAACATTGTGGTATATGACTCTTTTTGAATTATGGTATTCTCAGGGTATATGCCCAGTAGTGGGATTGCTGGGTCATATGGTAGTTCTATTTTTAGTTTTTTAAGGAACCTCCATCCTGTTCTCCATAGTGGCTGTATCAATCCACATTCCCAGAAACAGTGCTAGAGGGTTCCCTTTTCTCCACACCCTCTCCGGCATTTATTGTTTGTAGATTTTTTGCTGATGGCCATTCTGACTGGTGTGAGGTGATATCTCATTGTAGTTTTGATTTGCATTTCTCTAATGATTAATGATGTTGAGCATTCTTTCATGTGTTTGTTGGCAATCTGTATATCTTCTTTGGAGAAATGTCTATTTAGGTCTTCTGCCCATTTTTGGATTGGGTTGTTCACTTTTTTGTTATTGAGCTGCTTGTAAATCTTGGAGGTTAATCCTTTGTCAGTTGCTTCATTTGCAAATATTTTCTCCCATTCTGATGGTTGTCTTTTGGTCTTGTTTATGGTTTCCTTTGCTGTGCAAAAGCTTTTAAGTTTCATTAGGTCCCATTTGTTTATTTGTGTTTTTATTTCCATTTTTCTAGGAGCTGGGTCAAAAAGAATCTTGCTGTGATTTATGTCATAGAGTGTTCTGCCTATGTTTTCCTCTAAGAGTTTGATAGTGTCTGGCTTTACACTTAGGTCTTTAATCCATTTTGAGTTTATTTTTGTGCATGGTGTCAGGGAGTGTTCTAATTTCATACTTTTACATATATCTGTCCAATTTTCCCAGCACCACTTATTGAAGAGGCTGTCTTTTCTCCACTGTATATGCTTGCCTCCTTTATCAAAGATAAGGTGACCATATGTGTGTGGGTTTATCTCTGGGCTTTCTATCCTGTTCCATTGATCTATATATCTGTTTTTGTGCCAGTATCAAACTGTCTTGATTACTGTAGCTTTGTAATATAGTCTGAAGTCAGGGAGCCTGATTCCCCCAGCTCCATTTTTCGTTCTCAAGATTGCTTTGGCTATTCGGGGTCTTTTGTGTTTCCATACAAATTGTGAAATTTTTTGTTCTAGTTTTGTGAAAAATGCCATTGGTAGTTGGATAGGGATTGCATTGAATCTGTAGATTGCTTTGGGTAGTAGAGTCATTTTCACAATGTTGATTCTTCCAATCCAAGAACATGGTATATCTCTCCATCTATTTGTATCATCTTTAATTTCTTTCATCAGTGTCTTATAATTTTCTGCATACAGGTCTTTTGTCTCCTTAGGTAGGTTTATTCCTAGATATTTTATTCTTTTTGTTGCAATGATAAACGGGAGTGTTTTCTTAATTTCACTTGCAGATTTTTCGTCATTAGTGTATAGAAATGCAAGAGATTTCTGTGCATTAATTTTGTATCCTGCTACTTTACTAAATTCATTGATTAGCTCTAGTAGTTTTCTGGTAGCATCTTTAGGATTCTCTATGTATAGTATCATGTCATCTGCAAATAGTGACAGCTTTACTTCTTCTTTTCCGATTTGGATTCCTTTTATTTCTTTTTCTTCTCTGATTGCTGTGGCTAACACTTCCAAAACTATGTTGAATAATAGTGGTGAGAGTGGGCAACCTTGTCTTGTTCCTGATCTTAGTGGAAATGGTTTCAGTTTTTCACCATTGAGGACAATGTTGGCTGTGGGTTTGTCATATATGGCCTTTATTATGTTGAGGAAAGTTCCGTCTATGCCTACTTTCTGGAGGGCTTTTATCATAAATGGGTGTTGAATTTTGTTGAAAGCTTTCTCTGCATCTATTGAGATGATCATATGGTTTTTCTCCTTCAATTTGTTAATATGATGTATCACGTTGATTGCTTTGCGTATATTGAAGAATCCTTGCATTCCTGGGATAAACCCCATTTGATCATGGTGTATGATCCTTTTAATGTGCTGTTGGATTCTGTTTGCTAGTATTTTGTTGAGGATTTTTGCATCTATGTTCATCAGTGATATTGGCCTGTAGTTTTCTTTCTTTGTGACATCTTTGTCTGGTTTTGGTATCAGGGTGATGGTGGCCTCATAGAATGAGTTTGGGAGTGTTCCTCCCTCTGCAATATTTTGGAAGAGTTTGAGAAGGATAGGTGTTAGCTCTTCTGTAAATGTTTGATAGAATT
Source organism: Balaenoptera ricei (assembly GCF_028023285.1). Classification (NCBI taxonomy): domain Eukaryota; kingdom Metazoa; phylum Chordata; class Mammalia; order Artiodactyla; family Balaenopteridae; genus Balaenoptera; species Balaenoptera ricei. The sequence goes on along the minus strand of NC_082645.1, from coordinate 63,513,496 downwards.
CGCCTGTGAAGCCATCCGGTCCTGGGCTTTTGTTTGTTGGAAGATTTTAAATCACAGTTTCAATTTCAGTGCTTGTGATTGGTCTGTTTATATTTTCTATTTCTTCGTGGTTCAGTCTCGGCAGGTTGTGCATTTCTAAGAATCTGTCCATTTCTTCCAGGTTGTCCATTTTATTGGCATAGAGTTGCTTGTAGTAATCTCTCATGATCTTTTGTATTTCTGCAGTGTCAGTGGTTACTTCTCCTTTTTCATTTCTAATTCTATTGATTTGAGTCTTCTCCCTTTTTCTCTTGATGAGTCTGGCTAATGGTTTATCAATTTTGTTTATCTTCTCAAAGAACCAGCTTTTAGTTTCATTGATTTTTGCTATTGTTTCCTTCATTTCTTTTTCATTTATTTCTGATCTGATCTTTATGATTTCTTTCCTTCTGCTAGCTTTGGGGTTTTTTTGTTCTTCTTTCTCTAATTGCTTCAGGTGCAAGGTTAGGTTGTTTATTTGAGATGTTTCCTGTTTCTTGAGGTAGGCTTGTATTGCTATAAACTTCCCTCTTAGCACTGCTTTTGCTGCGTCCCATAGGTTTTGGGTCATCGTGTCTCCATTGTCATTTGTTTCTAGGTATTTTTTGATTTCCCCTTTGATTTCTTCAGTGATCACTTCGTTATTAAGTAGTGTATTGTGTAGCCTCCATGTGTTTGTATTTTTTACAGATCTTTTCCTGTAATTGATATCTAGTCTCATAGCGTTGTGGTTGGAAAGATACTTGATACAATTTCAATTTTCTTAAATTTACCAAGGCTTGATTTGTGACCCAAGATATGATCTATCCTGGAGAATGTTCCATGAGCACTTGAGAAAAATGTGTATTCTGTTGTTTTTGGGTGGAATGTCCTATAAATATCAATTAAGTCCATCTTGTTTAATGTATCATTTAAAGCTTGTGTTTCCTTGTTTATTTTCATTTTGGATGATCTGTCCATTGGTGAAAGTGGGGTGTTAAAGTCCCCTACTATGATTGTGTTACTGTCGATTTCCCCTTTTATGGCTGTTAGTATTTGCCTTATGTATTGAGGTGCTCCTATGTTGGGTGCATAAATATTTACAATTGTTATACCTTTCTCTTGGATCGATCCCTTGATCATTATATAGTGTCCTTCTTTGTCTCTTGTAATAGTCTTTATTTTAAAGTCTGTTTTGTCTGATATGAGAATTGCTACTCCAGCTTTCTTTTGATTTCCATTTGCATGGAATATCTTTTTCCATCCCCTCACTTTCAGTCTGTATGTGTCTCTAGGTCTGAAGTGGGTCTCTTGTAGACAGCATATATATGGGTCTTGTTTTTGTATCCATTCAGCCAATCTGTGTCTTTTGGTGGGAGCATTTAATCCATTTACATTTAAGGTAATTATCGATATGTATGTTCCTATTCCCATTTTCTTAAATGTTTTGGGTTTGTTATTGTAGGTGTTTTCCTTCTCTTGTGTTTCTTGCCTAGAGAAGTTCCTTTAGCATTTGTTGTAAAGCTGGTTTGGTGGTGCTGAACTCTCTCAGCTTTTGCTTGTCTGTAAAGGTTTTAATTTCTCCATCAAATCTGAATGAGATCCTTGCTGGGTAGATTAATCTTGGTTGTAGGTTTTTCTCCTTCATCACTTTAAGTATATCCTGCCACTCCCTTCTGGCTTGTAGAGTTTCTGCTGAAAGATCAGCTGTTAACCTTATGGGGATTCCCTTATGTGTTATTTGTTGTTTTTCCCTTGCTGCTTTTAATATGTTTTCTTTATATTTAATTTTTGACAGTTTGATTAATATGTGTCTTGGTGTGTTTCTCCTTGGATTTTTCCTGTATGGGACTCTCTGTGCTTTCAGGACTTGATTAACTATTTCCTTTCCCATATTAGGGAAGTTTTCAACTATAATCTCTTCAAATATTTTCTCAGTCCCTTTCTTTTTCTCTTCTTCTTCTGGGACCCCTATAATTCGAATGTTGGTGCGTTTCATGTTGTCCCAGAGATCTCTGAGACTGTCCTTAGTTCTTTTCATTCTTTTTTCTTTATCCTGCTCTGCAGTAGTTATTTCCACCATTTTATCTTCCAGGTCACTTATCCGTTCTTCTGCCTCAGTTATTCTGCTATTGATCCCATCTAGAGTATTTTTAATTTCATTTATTGTGTTTTTCATCATTGCTTGGTTCCTCTTTAGTTCTTCTACGTCCTTGTTAAATGTTTCTTGCATTTTGTCTATTCTATTTCCAAGATTTTGGATCATCCTTACTATCATTATTCTGAATTCTTTTTCAGGTAGACTACCTATTTCCTCTTCATTTGTTAGGTCTGGTGTGTTTTGACCCTGCTCCTTCATCTGCTGTGTGTTTTTCTGTCGTCTCATTTTGCTTATCTTACTGTGTTTGGGGTCTCCTTTTCACAGGCTGCAGGTTCGTAGTTCCCGTTGTTTTTGGTATCTGTCCCCAGTGGCTAAGGTTGGTTCAGTGGGTTGTGTAGGCTTCCTGGTGGAGGGAACTAGTGCCTGTGTTCTGGTGGATGAGGTTGGATCTTGTCTTTCTGGTGGGCACGTCCACATCTGGTGGTGTATTTTGGGGTGTCTGTGGCCTTATTATGATTTTAGGCAACCTCTCTGCTAATGGATGGGGCTGTGTTCCTGTCCTGCTAGTTGTTTGGCATAGGGTGTCCAGTGCTGTAGCTTGCTGGTCGTTGAGTGAAGCTGGGTCTTGATGTTGAGATGGAGATCTCTGAGAGATTTCTACCGTTTGGTATTACGTGGAGCTGGGAGGTCTCTTGTGGACCAGTGTCCTGAAGTTGGCTCTCCCACCTCAGAGGCACGGCCCTGTTGCCTGGCTGGAGCACCAAGAGCCTTTCATCCACACGGCTCAGAGTAAAAGGGAGAAAAAATAGAAAGAAAGAAAGAAAGAAAGAGGATATAATATAGTGAAGTAAAATAAAGCTATTATAAAGCAAAGCTATACAGACAAAATCTCACCCAGAAGCATATACATATACACTCACAAAAAAAGGAAAAGGGGAAAAATTAATATATCCTGCTCCCAAAGTCCACCTCCTGAATTTGGGATGATTTGTTGTCTATTCAGGTATTCAACAGATGTAGGCACATCAAGTTGTTTGTGGAGTTTTAATCCGCTGCTTCTGAGGCTGCTGGGAGAGATTTCCCTTTCTCTTCTTTGTTCGCACAGCTCCCGGGGTTCAGCTTTGGATTTGGACCCACCTCTGCGTGTAGGTCACCTGAGGGCATCTGTTCCCCGCCCAGACAGAATGAGGTTAAAGGAGCAGATGCTTCGGGGGCTCTGGCTCACTCAGGCCGGGGGGAGGGAGGGGTACGGAGGAGGCGGGGCGAGCCTGCAGTGGCAGAGGCCTGTGTGACGTTGCACCAGCCTGAGGCGCGCCGTGCATTCTCCTGGGAAAGTTGTCCCCGGATCACGGGACCCTGGCAGTGGCGGGCTGCACCAGCTCCCGGGAGGGGCGGTGTGGAGAGTGACCTGTGCTTGCACACAGACTTTTTGGTGGCGGCAGCAGCAGCCTTAGCGTCTCACGCCAGTCTCTGGGGCCCGCGCTGATCACCGCGGCTCGCGCCCGTCTCTGGAGCTCATTTAGGCGGCGCTCTGAATCCCCTCTCCTTGCGCGCCATGAAACAAAGAGGCAAGAAAAGGTCTCTTGCCTCTTCGGCAGCTGCAGACTTTTTCCCGGACTCCCTCCCGGCTAGCTGTGGTGTACTAACCCCTTCAGGCTGTGTTCACGCTGCCAACCCCAGTCCTCTCCTCTGTCACTTTTTAAAAATAGCTCTATAGAGGTATAACTGAGATAGAAAATCGCACTATTTAGAGTGTACAATTTTTAAATTTGATACATGTATACACCTGTGAAACCATCATAACAATCAAGGTAGTGAGCACAACCATCATCCCCAAACTTTCCTTATGCCCATTTATAAGCCCTTCCTCCTCCCCCAGGCAACTACTCAAATGCTTTCTGTCACCAAAGATTAGTTTGCATTTTCTAGAGTTTTATACAAATTGACTCATTTATTATGTACTCTGTTTTTGTGTCTAGCTTCTTTCACTCAACGGTTTTGAGATTCATCCCTGTTTTTGCCTGTATCAGTAATTTTTTTATTACCAAGTAACATTCCATTATATCTGTATACCATAGTTTATTTATCCATTTCACCAGTTGATGAGCATTTTGCTTGTTCTCAGTTTTTTTCTGTTATGAATAACACTGCTACGAACATTTATATATACCCTTAGTATGAACATGTTTTCTTTCTATTGGATAAATACATAGGAATACAATGGTTGGATTACACTGCCAAATTTCTTTCCAAAGTGGCTGTACCTTTTGAAATTACCACCAGCAGTATATGAGGGTTCCAGTTCCTCTACATCCTGATGAACATTGATATGGTCAGCTGTTTTAATTTTAGCCATTTTAATAGATGTATAGCAATATCTCACCGTGGCTTTAATTTTTACTTCTCTAATGACTCATGATATTGAACACCTTCTTTGGTGAAGTGTCGGTTCAAATATTTTGTACATTTGTCAAAAATCAGTTTTCATTATGTTACAAGGTCTTCTTTCTGGACTGTCTATTCTGTTCCATTGACCTATTTGTCTATCTTTACACTAATACCATGCTGTTTTGATTACTGTAGCTTTGTAATAGGTCTTGATAAGAGGTAGCAGTAGTCCTCCAACTATGTTTTTCTTTTTCAAACTCATTTGGCTGTTCTAGGTCATTACATTTCCATACAAGTGTTAGACTCATCTTGTTACTATCTTGAAAAAAGCAAGCTGGTATTTTGATTGAGAATGTACTAAATCTATAGAAAATTTGGAAAGAAGTAACATTTTAAGAATATTGAGTCTTCCAACCCACGAACAAGGTATTTTTCTCCATTTATTTAGGTCTTTTAAAATTTATCTCAACAACATTTTAGTTTTCAGTGTACAGATCTTACATCTTTTCATATTTATCCCTAAGTAGATTATAAATTTTATCTGCTATAACTCTTACTGACTTTTTACTTCAATAAATTAAATTATTGGTATTGCTTTTTTTCAAAATTTCTGAATCTTTGTTGTTAGTATGTAAATATACAATTGATTTTTATATAGGCATACCTTGGAGATATTGTGGGTTCAGTTCCAGATCACCACAATAAACTGAATATCACAATAAAGTGATCACATGAATTTTTTGGTTTCCCCGTGCATATAAAAGTTATGTTTACACTATACTATAGTCTATTAATTGTGCAATAGCATTATGTCTAAAAAAAAGTACATCTTAATTTAAAAATACAAAACAAAAAACCAATTATAATACTAATATCAAAAATTACTGATCACAGATCACCATAACAAATATTATAATAATAATGAAAAAGTTTGAAATATTGAGCAAACTACCAAAATGTGACACAGAAATGTGAAGTGAGCAAATGCTGTTGGAAAAATGGAACCAATAGACTTGCTCAATGCAGGGTTGCCGCAAACCTTCAATTTGTAGAAAAATACAATATCTGCAAAGTACAATAAAACAAAGTATGCCTATACATTAATCTTATATCTTGCAGTGTTTCTAAATTTATGTATTTAGTTCTATAGCTTTTTTGTACATTCCATTGAATTTTCTACTTAGACAATTACATTGTTTGTTAATGAAGATAGTTTTTTTTCTTCTTTTTTCAATCAGGATGGCTTTTATTTCTTTTTCTTGACTGATTGCACTGGCTAAAACATTCACTGCAATATTAAATAGAAGTGGCAAGAGCAAACATCCTAGTCTTATTCCTGATCTTAGGGGAAAAAATTCAGTCTTTATTATTAAGTATGATGTTAGCTGTAGATTTTTCATAGATATCTTTCATCAAAATAAGGAAGTTTCCTTCCCTTCCTAGTTTGTTAAGAGTTTTTATGAGAAATCAACGTTGGATTTTGTCAAACAATTTCTTATGTCTATTAACATGATCATGTGGTTTTTCTTCTTTAGTTTGTTAATATGTTTATTGATTTTCTAATGTTAAACTAACTCTGCATTCCTGGAATAAACCCCAATTGATTATGGTATATTATCTTTTTATATATTATTGAATTTGATTTGATAACATTTTGTTCAGAATTTTTGCATCTATGTTTATGAAGGACAACAGTCTCATGTAGTTTTCATTGGTATTATTTCTTCCTGAAACCTTTTTTTAAACAGCTTTATTGAGATATAACTCACATATCATACAATTCACTCATTTGAAGCATACAACTCAATGGCTTTCAGTGTATTCAGAGTTGTGTACCAATCACCACACTACACGTGGAACATTTGATTACCCCCCCCAAAAAAAACTACACCTTTTAGCCATCATCTCATATCCCCATTTCCGCCATCTCTATACAACCACTAACCTACTTTTTAAAATCTCTGTAAATTTGCCTATTCTGGGTACCTCATATAAATGGAATCATACAATATGGTCCTTTTTGACTGGCATCTTCACTCAGCATAATGTTTTCAAGGTTCACTTATGTTATAGCATATTTCTTAAATTTTTGGTAGAATTCACCAGTGAACCATTGGGCCTGGAGTTTTCTTTATGGGGATGTTTTTAACTGCAAATTCAATTGTTTAATAAATACAGGGCTATTTAGTTTATCCATTTCTTCTGAGTAAGCTTTAGTAGTTTGTGTCTTTCAAGGAATTTGTCCTTTTCCACCAAGTTGTCAAATTTTTAGGCAAAAGTTGTTCATTATACTCCTTTATTATCCTTTTAATATCTGTGAAACTTGTAGCAATACAGTCTCTCTCATTCCGGATAATGGTCATTTGTATCTTCTCTTTTCTTCCCTCATCAGCCTCTCTAGAGGTTTATCAATTATGTTTATCTTGCCAAAAAGCCAGCTTTTAGTTGTATTAATATTTCTCTATTTCTTTTTTTTTAAATTTTTTACTTATTTATTTATCTATTTATGGCTGTGTTGGATCTTCGTTTCTGTGTGAGGGCTTTCTCTAGTTGTGGCAAGTGGGGGCCACTCTTCATCACGGTGCGCGGGCCCCTCACTATCGCGGCCTCTCTTGTTGCGGAGCACAGGCTCCAGACGCGCAGGCTCAGTAATTGTGGCTCACGGGCCCAGTTGCTCCGTGGCATGTGGGATCCTCCCAGACCAGGGCTCGAACCCGTGTCCCCTGCATTGGCAGGCAGATTCTCAACCACTGCGCCACCAGGGAAGCCCTCTCTGTTTCTTTTTTGGCTTTTTCTTCCCAATAATTTTTGCTCTGATTTTTTTTCTGCTTATTTTTTAATTTGCTCTTATTTTCATGGTTTCTTAAAGAGGAATTTGAGGTTTTAATTTGAAGCTTTTCTTCTTTTAATGCTATAAGTTTTTTCCGTAAGTACTGCTTTAGTGGTTTCCCATGAATATATTGCATTTTTATTTTCATTCAGTTTAAAATACTTTAGAATTTCCTGTTTGTTTTCTTCTTTGGTCTATGGATTATTTAGAAATGAATTATTTAATTTCCAAATATCTGGGGATTTTCTGGTTATCTTACTGTTATTGATTTCTAATTTAATTCCATTGTGGTCAGAGAAAATACTTTGTATGACTTAAATCCTTTTAAATATATTGAGACTTAGTGTATGGCCTAGAATATCTATCTTGGCAAATGTTCCATGTGCACTTGAGAAGAACGTGTACTCTTCTGTTGTTGAGTAGACTGTTCTATAAATGTCAACTTGGGTGATAGTGTTTTCAAGTCTACTATATCCTTGCTGATTTTCTGTCTAGGTGTTCTATCAATTATTGAGAGAGAGGTGTTGAATTCCCTGACTGTAATTGTGAATTTGTCTATTTCTTCTTGCACGTCTCTCAGTTTTTGCTTTATGCATTTTGAAGCTCTTTTATCAGGAGCATAAATGTTATATCCTCTTAATTGATCCCTTTATGGTTAAAAAATAATTTATCCTTGTTCTGAAATCAACTTTGATATTAATGTGTCCACTTTAGCTTTCTTTTGAGCAAAATTAGCATGGTATATATCCTTTTCCATCCTTTCACTTTTAATTTATTTGTGTCTTTATATTTAAAGTGCATTTCTTATAGGCAGAATATATTAAGATCTTGCTTTTCTATCCAATCTGAAAATCTCTGCCTTTAGTTATAATGCTTAGATGTGGGGAGGGGGGCAAACTGCAGCTTAAGGGTCAAATCTGCCACCTATTTTTACACAGCTTGCAAGCTAAGAATAGTTTCTACATTTTAAGCATTGTTAAAACAAAACAAAGAAAAATATGCCACAAGAATCTATGTGGCCAAAAAATCTGGCTCTTTAGAGAAAAAAGTTGCCAACCCCTGGTTAGACTCTTTATATTTAATGTGATTATTGATACGATTTGGTTTAAGTCTCTCATCTTGCTATTTGTTTTTATTTGTATCATCTGATCCATTTTTCTTTTTCTCTAGTTTCCTTGGATTACTTGAATATTTTTTATGACTCCATTTAATCTCCTTTGTTTTATTAGCATTAATTCTTTGTTTTGTTATTTTAGTGGTTGCTTTAGGGCTTCTAGTATACAACTTTAATTTATCACAGTCTACCTTCAAATGATATTATACCTCTTTAGGGACAAGAACCTTAAAAGAGTATACTTCCATTTCCTCCCTCACAATCTTTTGTGCTGTTGTTGCTTGCTGTATGTTTTATCTATGCATATGTTTTAAACCCTACAACGTATTGTATTTTTTAAATTTAAACAGTTGATGATCTTTTAAAGAGATTTAGATAATAAGAAATTCATCTAATATACTTAGCCATGTAGTTAGCATGTCTGGCACTCTTTATTTCTGTGTATAGACCTATATTTCCAACTGGTACCATTTTCTTTCTGCCTGAAGGAATTCCTTTAACATTTCTTAATGCTGGTGATGAACTCTTACAGCTTTTATATGTCTGAAAGTTTCCTTATTTCACCTTTATTTTTGAAAGATTTTTCACTGGGTATAGTTCTAGCTGACAATTTTTTCTTTCACGATTTTAAAGATGTTGCTCCACTGTTTTCTTTTTTGTATTGTTTCTGACAAGAAATCTACTCTAATTCTTATGTTAGTTTCCGTCCATAAAGTGCCCTTTTTCTCTGGCTGCTTTTAAGATTTTCTCTTTATCACTAGTTTTGAGAAATTTGATTATGGTGTGTCTTTATATAGTTTTCTTCATATTTCTTGTGTTTGTTCATTGACCTTCCTGAGCTTTCATGTGATTCTTTTCCTTCAAATTTGGAAGTTTTTCAGCCATTTTTTCTTTAAATGTTTTTCTTTCTCATCCTCTTTCATCTCTCTTTTGGGTACTCCATTTTATATTTATTATGCTGCTTGAAGTAGTCCCATAGCTCACTGATGCTCTTTTAATTTTGTTTGGATTCTCTTTGTTCTACATGTTGTATTCGGGATAGTGTCTATAGCTATGCCTTCAAGCTCACTCATATTTTCTTCAACAGTGTCTAATCTGCTGTTAATCATTTCTGATGTATTTTTCATTTCAGATATACTTTTCACTTCCAGAAGTTCAATTTGGGCCTTTTTTATATTTTCCATGTCTCTACTTAACTTTTTGAACATATGAAACATAGTTATAATGACTGTTTTAATGTCCTCTTACACTAACTCTAACATCTGTATCAGTTCTAGGTCCTTTTCAATGGGTTGATAATTCTCCAATTAAGGGTCATGTCATCCTGCTTCCTTACATTCCTGGTAATCATTGATCGAACATTATCAATTTTACTTTGAACTTTATTTTGGGATACAGTTGTTTGGAAACTGTATGATCCTCTCAGATCTTGCTTTTATAATTTGTTAGGTGGTTCCAGAGCAGGGCTTAGTCTGGAGATAATTACTCCCCATACTGAGGCAAGACCTTCCTTAGTATTCTATCCAATGCTCTGTGAATTACGAGTTTTTCCATTCTGGCTGGTGGCAAGAGCACTACTCCTGGCCCTGTATGAGCACACCAACTGCTCCCTTTTATCCTTTTGGATGTGTTTTCCCACAGCCTCAGGCAGTTTCCTCACATACATGCACTGATCAGCACTCTGCTGAATACTTGAAGGGAACCCTCTGTAGCTCCCCAGGTTCTCCCTCTGTGCAGCTGTTTTCTCCCCAGTACTCAGCCCTGTGAACTTTCCTCACCTTGGTCTCCCTGGGCTCTCTGCTTTGTCTCCTTAGCTCAGGGTGCCTGCTGGGCTCTGCTTCGGTCCCCCTGCCCACGCCACAGACTCGAATCTCTCTGAGGCAGAAGAGTAAGCTGGAGAAATCATAGAGCCCACCTCATTTGTTTCCCTTCTCTCAGGAATTACTGTTCTTGATTGCCTGCTGTCCAGTGTCTTGAGAACTATTGTATTATGTATTTTGTCTTTTTACTGTTGTTGTTTCAAACAGGAAGATAAATCTGGTCCCTGTTACTCCGTCTTTGGCACTGAGTGTTTTCAATGTTTCTTTTATTCATTCATTGGTTCAGCAAATAATTGTGCCCCATGAGGAGCTGAGAAGGTACAAATGAAAAAGTCTGTTCCTTGATGCTGGAGACCTGTCTATTCTGTAACAGTTGTAGCCCCAAAGAATGAAAAAAGTGCTCATTTCATCCCAGTACTCAGGGGCAGTGGGGAGATGGACAATTCTAACTCAGCATGCAGGTTCAGTATGCACTGGGGCCTGGAGATTCAGAGGAAAGAATGCTTTAATCCACATGGGAGAAACCAAAAGGCCACACAGAGGAGACGACACTTGGGCTCACTCATAATGGAGGAATAGGAGTCTGCCAGAGAGACAAGGCTGTGAGTGCATTCCACAGAGGTGGACTAACATGAACAAAGGCATGGGGGCACAGAGAAGCATGATATGGCCAGGGAAATAAAGTGTACTTGGAATGTAATGTGAGGGGCAAGGGGTGGAAGCTGGAGAGAGGGAGAGTGATCACAGGTGAGTCTGAACAGGTAGTTAGGAGCCAGATCATAGAAGATCTTGTGTATCATGCTAAGGTTGTAAGTACTTTTTAAAAGGAAACACCATTTGCTAGCAAGAAGATTATGATCATTGGAGAAAAGCAAACCAGAGAGAAGATTCAATCACAATATGAGAGAAGTAGAAATGGAAATCTAATTGCCTGGGAGCCAGAAAGCAGGTCCAGGATTGAGGTGAAGCAAGTGAGGCCCTGAGGGAGCTGAAGGTGAAGAGGCCCTCACTCTCAGGGTTCTGAGGCTGCCCGCCCTGCACTTGCACACCCTTGAGAGTGAATCTCCTTACATTTTGAACCCAAGGCACCGCACTTGCCTCACCCTAGCCTGGGCCCTAACAGGAAGACTTCTCATCTCCTGTGGGCAGTCAAGCAAACCACAAATCAATGGCAGAAAGGCCTAAACAGGAAGGGGCTGAAGACTGCAGATTAATAGGCAACATCATAAACTGTACATAGAGAAAACACCTCTTGGTACCAGAAGAATTTCAGCTAAATCCCTCTCCCCAATCTGGAGCTTTAACCATCAGCAAAAGTCAGTCACATATAAGGGTTCTCTGCCAAGAAAATGGAAAACTTCAATTAAATCCTTTTGGAAGTAGAACTTCTATTCATGCTTCATAAACAGCCATTTTACCTGGGCTGCCCAACACAAGTCCTTGGCAAGGCTTGGAGAAAGGGTGGCCATACTGGCTCCCAGGACCCCCTAATCCTAACCTCGCCCTCAGGAGACAACCTCTTATTCAGGTGGGGCTTGTTCAGCAAAGGCTTGTGCTCTAAAGCCTCAGAGTGTGTTTCACTGACCAACAGCAGAGGCAGCATCTGGGAACTTGTCAGAAACGCAGGATCTCAGGCCTTGCAACGGACCTGCGTTCTCCCAAGGTCCTCAGGTGATTTATAGGCACATCAATTTTGAGAAGCACTGCTAGAGCTGACTTTCTCAGGGCTGATTCCAAAGGATCTTGCTTCACAGAATACATTAATAATGGCCTTGGGAACCTATAGTGGGTCGAATGGTGGTCCTCCCCCCAAATATGTCCACACCCTAATCCCGAAAACCTGTGAATGTGACCTTATTATTTGGAAAAACGGGTCTTTGCGGTTGTAACTACGTCAATGATCCGAGGTGAGATTATCCTGGACTGTTCTGGCGAGCCCTAAATCCAATGACAATTGTTCTTATGAGAGGCAGATTTGACACAGAGAAGACACAGAGAATTTTGACACAGAGAAATGACTCTGAGGCAGAGAAGCCCAGGAATGTTGGGAGCCACCAGAACCTGGAGAGAGGTGGGAAACAGAATTTCCCCTAGAGCCCCTGGAAGGGAGTATGGCCCTCCCAACACCTAGACTTGTGACTTCTGTCCTCCAGAACTATGAGAGGATAACATTTCTGTTGTTTTAAGCCACCAGGTTTGTGGCAATGTGTTATGACAGCCCTGGAAAAGAACAGAGAACTACCTAGTTCATCTATCCATTCACTGAGTGAATCAATCAACCAGTGGGTTAGCAACATTTATTAATCATCTTCTATGTACCATTTTACAGATGTAGAACTGAGACCTACAGAGCTGAGGTTTGCTCACTGTTAGCCAGTAAATGGCAGAACCAGGGTTCAAGGCCAGATCATTTTCATTTCATATGCAGTTTGTCTTTCTACTGTGCAACCAGTTAGCAGCCAAACTTAGAGCTAAGGGTATGTAGTGAGACACAAACAGAATTCTTGCAAAATCAAGGCCTTTGCAGTAGCACATACACAGAAAACTTCTGCCCACAGTTCTTGTTTTTAGTACATGAGTGAATATGAACATAGCCTTTTTGTATAAATTCTTTTTTTATCTCCCCCAAGTCCAGAATCCCAGTGCGTTCCAACGTCTCTAATACTCTCCTCATATCAGAACAGGAAAACAGCTGATGTTTTCACTTGTCTGAAACCAATTCACTCTAATGTTTTACCTCTACCAGGCCATTTGCCTTTTATACCTTTCACAGCTAATTTTAGAATAAAAATTTTATCTCTGGCCATGGAACAGCAAGACAGGTAAATCAAGGGGCCCTGGAAATACAGCTGAAAAGTGGTCATTTTAGGGACCTGAGGTGATGAGATCAGGAGGAATTATATCCTACTTCCCTCATTCATTCATTATTCATTCACAATCTATGTCTATATTAAGCCCTTTCTGCATGTTAGGCACTGTTCTAGGCCTTGAGGTTGGAGTTCTGTACAAGAGAGCCCCGGGCCCTGCTCTTGTATGCTCAAGGAGCTGATGGCTAGTGGGGGAGGCCCAGTGAAGCTGGCCAGGGTGAAGACAGTCTGTGTACACATGGTGCTTTAGGGGCAGCGGGGGCTCATTATTGGCAACAGGAGACAATAGAGCACAGTGGGGACCGTGACAAACTGTAGGAATCCCATTCTTAGCTCCAGACAACTCACTTTCACCTAAAGCACCTGACTTAAGCTGGTAAACTGGTGGTCCCAGTCCTGAATGTATGCTGTGGCAGGCTTAAGCACAGGAAGCAATGGGAATGCCAAACGCGGCATCTAAATAAGATTTTCCTTGTGCTGCCCGGAAGATAAGCCATGAGGCCCTGCCAGCATGTTCATTCCCTGACAGTCATCATTACCTACTTCAACAGGCTTTTGGGATTTTTTGCTTGTTTGTTTTTTGTTTTGTTATGCACCAGGAACCAAAGTGAGACCGTAGCATCATAGACTAAGCTCACATGACTCAGGACTTTTAAACACATCCTTTATGTTTAGCTTCCATAGTTCACACAACACAGCCCATTATTCACAGATTACAGTCTCCAGAGTAAACGTTCACCCCAGACGAGCCTCCCCGGGAGAAAAAGGAAGGAGCAGAGCTGGGCCTGGACAGGAAGGAACAAGGCTTCAATAGGGTGGGCAGTGCAAGGACAAGGCCACCTGGAGAGGGTGGATGAATAGGATGGAGCAGAGGTGGAACAATAGGCCACCTGTGTCCTTTTAAAGAGATGAACTTGGGTTGAACTCTCTAGCATTGGCTTTATTTTGATATTCACTTGTCCTTGGGAACACAGGAACAAAGCTGCAGTTATTTGTAGATCAGCTCTACTTTTTCACTTCACCTTTTTTCAATGCCAGCAGCAACATTTAAAACTAAAAGCAGCTCCATCTAGGAAAGGAATTGGTGTCACGCAGACCATGCCATTTCTGCAAGCCAAGGCTGCAGCATCTCCGAGGAAGGCCTCCCTCTCTAACCTCAGAGGCTTGTGTCCCAAGATACCCTTTAGCCTTCCTAAGTCCATAGTAAACAGATTATCCCAAGGGCTTCTTTTCTGGGAAGCCCATGAGTAGCCTCTGAAAGGACATCAGATCTAGAGTAATTGACTTGAAGCTTCTCAGTAATTATGAGGTCACAGTGGGCACTACTGAGATAACTTATTCATTTTGTGCAATATCAGCTACAAATCATAGACGCTGGTATTAAATTATTTTAATGGACACCCAGAAGTACATTAAAGGGGTCCTTGGGACTCAGGAGCAATAGTTGGGGCTAGTAGATTGAGGAAGACAAACTATCTGAGAAGGAAGGGTCACCAGGAGTGGATGTTAGAAGTCCCAAATGGGTTAGACTGAGATGAGTTAACAGAGTAGTTAAGAAGAGAGACTGTCAGAAAAACCTGACTTCAAATTCCAGCTAAGCTACTTGACTAGCTTTTTAATCTTATGTTGATTACTTAACCTCTCTAAGCCTCAGTTTCCTCATCTGATTAGTGGGTAAGATAGCCCTCGCCCGTAGAATACCTGAGGAGTTTCAATGAGATAACGTAGTGCTTTGCACTGTGTCTTATTTAGAGTAAGCACTCAATAAGCAGGACCTAAATCACAGTGGCAGAGGAAGATGGCCACAAGTACTAGGATAGCATAGAGAGTGCGGTTGACAGTCATCAGGCGGGAAGTGAGAGAGAGAGAGGTGGCTAGACGCAGTTTGAGGGCTGGGGATTATCGCATCCTCAATACAGCACCAGAGTTCAGGTTTCTCAACCCTGGTGTCACACTGGAATCCTTTTAAGTCAGTTTTAAGGAGTTTTTATTTGTTTGTTTTGTTTTTTAATACCCATGCTTGGGGCTCCCCACCCCTGCCCTGTATTTAATTGGTCTGGTGTGGGGACAGAGCACCAGTTTTGTTTTGTTTTATTTTTAATGTTTTTAAATTTCCCAAGTGTTTCTGTTGTGCAGTCAGAGTTGAGGACCACTGGTTTAGATGATGCCAGTCTAGAGCTTTAATTCTGTGCCAAGGCCCAAAAGATATATATATAGAGAGAATGACCCCTGGCTTCTTGACCTGAATAACTAGAAGGACAAAGTGACCATTTCCTGACATGGGAAAGACTATGGGAGGATGGAACAGCCACTTTGAACCCAGAGGTGAGTGCATAAAGCACTGGGGCTAAAGGGTTGTATATGAGGCCACCCCTGCCTTTCTGGAACTCACTAGTAGGTGGGAACCGCAGGTGTGTATACAGAGAATGACCATGCAGTATGACCGTGTAGGGCTCTAGGAGCAATCTGCCCTGGGAGCCACAGATGCACAGAGACGGAAGAGACTAACTCTGCTGGGGGAGATTTGCAGAAAGATACTGCACTCAGCGGTGTGTGGGAAAAACTGAGAAGGACATCAAACTGGAGGGAGGGGAAGGGAACAGGCTGGGGACCATAGTCAGGCAAATGATGATAGAGGAGTCGGGAAGGCTGGGTGGGACCATGAGAACATGCCTTGGGTGAGCCCTGTTTGTTACTCAGTTGTTAAGTGAAGGCTTTCCCTTCTTACAGAGTCTCCCCTGCAAGCATCTTTGTTTTGCTTCTGGCCCCAGTGCTATTTGTAAACAATCTGCCTCTCCCATAAGTTCAAGGTCAACCTGCCCTTCACTTCTGTGGCCTTTGGAGTCTCTGTTTTTGACAGGCAGAATGACTAAGTGGAATTTGATGGATCTTTCACCTTTTTAACTGCCTCAGTCTCCTCCCACCTCTTAACTTCTCTACAAGCAGTTTCTTACCACTTGGCTTTCCAAACCCTATCAACTGATCCAAATACTGATTCACCAGGTCCTTTTGTTTTCTTCTGCCTTGAGTGCCTTCACTGAAACATTGGTTTTCCCACAGATATGGAAGTTACATCGTAACAGTAAATTGAAATTTGCATGATCTTTGGGGAAAATTCCTTACATTGTGCAAAGATATTAGGACAGTAGTGCATCTTTATTATGCTGCTCAAACCCTTTTGCAGGGCATCAGCCCAGATAAGTAATTCATTTTTTAGTTGTGTTTTTATAGTTTCCCTGAGACTTTCTGTGAGGTCAGCAATTTGCTTTGAGTTCTATCTCCAGAGTTCTCCAAGGACCCAGCAATAACTGTCACATTATGGGTGGGCAGGAAAGGGCATACCAACACCCTGAAAAACAATACAAGTTTATCTTGTTATGCCAGTTTCTGGCAGATATCTATATATCACAATCCTCATGTGCCAGAAATATATATCTATGTATGTATATATAATTTATGATTATGAGAGAGTATTAGCTATGCTTCCAAACCTTACCTCAATCTACAGCCCTAAATTAACCTCCCTGGCAAGCTTTAAACCCTCTTCATGGAGTAAACTTCCATGTGAAAGCATTTAGCCCAGTTTAAATCAAGTCCAAAGATTTAACAATCCATTATTGCCTTTTCATAATCTGCTTTAATTATTATTGATGTGTATTTTTGGAAAGTGCCCGGAGATGATAAAGGCCTCCCAACTGTCGTGCTGCTGACCATTTGCTAGTTGATCTCTAGTTCATCCTTGGCTCTTCAATTGGTCTCTCTTTAGCACTTCTACAGATGGTTACACCTCCTGCCCCACAGAGGCCCCTACTTCTGTAGCAAATCAAATTATCAATAAAAAACAAACTGGTAAATAATAGGCAATTAAATAATATCAATTATTCAAAAGCAGATTTAATATGGAAAGACAACTAGATCTTTATTCAGCAGTGAAGAGAAATTATATATATATATATGTATGTATAGTCTCCAAACAGGACAATCAAGGAGAAAAGGAGAAATTCCGCCCAGGTCTTGACCAGGGTGCCATGCAATACCCCTTCTATGCTGACCTGTGACAGGTCCTGTCTCCTCCATGTTGTCTGGATTTAGGCTCTCAAATTTTCAGCAGGGGTCTGAGAAATTTTAGTTAGCTTTTGGTCTTTGAGTGACTGGCAGCAGCAGAAAAAAAGCCAATTGTAGTCATGCTGTGGGGAGAAGACTGGTATTCTGGTGATGGATGAAGTTAAAATTTTACAGAACAGTCTAAATCTACCAACTAGCTTATAATCATTCTCAATAACTTTTCCTCATAACATCATCATTTATATTTGTCCATGTGGAGAAGATAAAGTTTAAAACTCATTTTAACCACTTCTTAGGGTTGAGGAAAAGAGATCGAAGGCAAGTCTTTCCTTTACAATAGGAAAAGAATAACTCAGCTGCTCTGTGCAATAAAGAAAAATCAGATCTTGAGCTTTGTGGATCACTATGAAGCTGTAAAAATAAAGAATAGTGGGACTGGGGCTTCCCTTGTGGCACAGTGGCTAAGAATCCACCTGCCAATGCAGGGGACACGGGTTCGAGCCCTGGTCCGGGAAGATCCCACATGCCGCAGAGCAGCTAAGCCCATGTGCCACAACTACTGAAGCCCGCGTGCCTAGAGCCTGTGCTCTGCAACAAGAAAAGACACTGCAGTGAGAAGCCTGCGCACCGCAAGGAAGAATAGACCCCACTCGCCACAACTAGAGAAAGCCCGTGCACAGCAACAAAGACCCAACACAGCCAAAAAAAAAAAAAAAAGAATAGTGGGATTTAAGAGTATGTGACAATGAAATCTCCCTTATTCAGTAAAT
Organism: Balaenoptera ricei; assembly: GCF_028023285.1. NCBI lineage: Eukaryota > Metazoa > Chordata > Mammalia > Artiodactyla > Balaenopteridae > Balaenoptera > Balaenoptera ricei. The sequence goes on along the minus strand of NC_082645.1, from coordinate 63,495,544 downwards.
TGTGTAGAAACCATTCCATATCTGTATTCTAAAGCTGTTCTAGTTTGCTTAAATATAATTTAAAATGTAGGTTCACGTGGGAGAGGGGAAAAGGAGTAATTTCTCTCTTTAGAAATAAAGCAGCTGGGGATATGTTAGCATGGTAAAATGAAAATACTAAGCAAATTAATGAAAATTAACTTTCTACAGCTTAAGCTATAAGGTTAGCAGGAGATCAGCACTGGGGTGGGTATGCAGAACTGTGTGCCAGAGAAACCTTCTGTTGTAGAAAGGGAAGCCTTGGGGCCAGTGCATGTGCAGATATATTAGAAAGATGAGATCATCCAGATAAATGCAATTTGTCAAACTGCATGTAGCAAAGAACTTACTTCAAGGCAAAACTGGTTCACTGGGGGAAAGAGGTGGGAGGTGAGGGGTTCAAGAAGTGAGTAATTTCGTATTAAATTCAAATTGCCCCCAAACAAACAGCAAGCAAATAATAAAAAACAAACAAGTAAACACATTCATGCCTTCTTTCTTCTAAGTGATACCCTCTGTGAGAGATTTTGGAGCAAGTCTGCTCAGAACCCCTGAAGCACACTGAAATCACCTCTGGCTCTGCCCCAGAAATGCTTTCATTCTGAAGGAAATTCCATTATGAATTTTCCAAATAAGTGTGAGAGAAAAATTGTGGTTTTTATCATTTTCTCTGAATCATAAGTTAATTTAGGTTTTTATATGCAAATTTCTTTTAGTTTCTCAACACTTTGAACAAGTGAATATTTGAATTTCTAATGTTTTTTCTTGATATTGAATAGTCATTCCTAACATAGGGTTGAATTTGCATTTATTTATGAAAGCCAAAGTGTTAAGAACTGCAACTCAAAGTTATGAAAATTGCTACATTATGGTGATGCATCTACATTGTCATGAGCAGAGGAAATAAAACTAATAGGTAAAGAACAAACAAACAGAAAAGCAGCTTAAGTAACTTTATATACTATATGTTGCTTTTGGCTCTAGGATTTGTCTACTTACCCTATTGGTTCCTAAAATTGGAAGGATATATATCCAATTTAAGGACCCAAATTGGACCCTTTTCTTATATTCTTTTTTCTTTTATCTCTAGTCTATTTAATGAGTATATAACCATGCTTGAAAATACTTGACAAGAACGCCACCACTGTCTATTGCTATGCCTAAGCAGACATCACTAACAGATCATGACACTTTCTCCAGTGAGTTTGGACAGAGCCACTCAAGTCTATGCAATGTTCCAAGCAGCCACTCCAATTGGCTGAAGTTAGCATATGAAATCAATCCTATTTGATGTCTTCGGGCCAGAATCTCAGCTTTTGAAATTTTTAAATGCATACGATAGGATGAGACTCTTGCCAAGGTTGTATTTTTTCATAACGTACATATACCAGAAACTGTAAAAGAACAGTAAAGGAAATAGTAACATTCACAATCTAGTGTCTATTTTGTTGCTGTTCACTAAATGGATTTGTACTATGTCTGCTGCTATTTAAGTGCAACATAATTACATATTATGGAGAGTATATACTACTTTAATAGAAGTTATTATTTTGGGTTTTCCATAGCTATTTTTATTTGTTTCATTAGAGTGCATAAATACTTTGGGGAGGAAGGCTTAAGATGAAAAGATTTTTTAAAAATTATTATGGCTTTCTTTGCTTGGAGCTTATTTTCATAATTAACACATGCAAATGCAACCATGTATTTTATGCTCACTGGAGTATCAAAGTTTAACTTCTCTCAGTGGGCTGTTTGTGCAGTAAAGTTTTCACAATGGCCTCTGCACACTCTGGCAATGGTAATATTTTGTTAATGTGCCAGTCTATACCATCTATATGATCACAGGTATTAGATCAGCATTTACAATGTCACATTTGCTTGATGAAAGTGTCCATGGTAAAACTTCATTTTAGGAATTCAAGAGTCAGATCAGACTGACTGATCAGCAGGTCTAACATAAAGGGCTGAGATCAGAATGAAAGAGGTACAGAACTGTGTTACTATTAAAACAACACAAGTTGCAAATCTAAAGCTCTATTTTTCTTCTAAACTTCTCTTCTTAATTTTGCTACTGTTTTTCATAGCAGAGACTGACTAGCCCTTCATCAGACCCATTTTCTCATCTTCCTGAGCATACAGTTGGACTACATCTACCAATCTTACTTGCACATAAGTATGGCCATGTGGCTCAGCTCCAGCCCATGGAATGGGAGTGGAAGTAGTACAAGGCACTTCCAGGCCTAACTCATAAGAACCTCTCAGATACATCCTCCACATTCTTTCCCCTTCTGCCAGCTTGATGCAGACAGCACAGTAATCTTGGAAGTCAAGACTGAACTGAAGTCACAAGCTGGAAGGAGCCTGAGTCTCTGAATCACCACCAAAGAGAAACACCCATTTGGGCTTCACATAAAAAGCAAACATGTATCATGTTTAGCTATTATACATTATTGGATGTGTTGATTATAACCACTAGTATTATAACTAATATGCAGTTTTCCAAGCAGTTCATTATGTCAGTGATTCTCCATACAGGTATAGGGCAGAGGAAAAAAAGTGGATGGAGTTGGGAGTATCATAACTTCCTAGGTAGCCTTTCCATCTGCATACTCTGATCCTCCCTTGCCTTACAGATTCTTATTCAAACCCCTAGCATGACGAGCCAGGTAGGGTGGGGGCTAGTGTTGTAGAAAGAACAATATGTCAAGGAGACTAAGACAAGGAGAGTTTAAGTAACTTGCTCAAAGTCACACAGCGAGGAGCTGGCAAAGCCAGGATTCAGACAGGGGTAGTCTAACTCCAGAGCCCACATTTGTAACCACCATGTTAGTCTGTCTCCTAACACCTGTTGCCATGGTTAGAGGACTTAGTCTTCACTGGATTTCTGTAATGTGGTGAACTCTGGATTGTCTGTCAGTGCAATTTCTACTTGGCAGTTTATCTACAATAACATCCTAATACTAATTTGCTATCTCACACACAAACAACAACTTTACAACTTACTTCCTCTTGATAAAAGTGAAGGTTATTTTCAGGGACAGATTTAAGAGGCAATATCCGCTAGGGAGAATATCATTGTACACTCCAAAGCAGTATCCATGACTTGTGAGCTGTCTTGCTACTACCGCTTCCTTACTTTACCTGGTTAGTTAAGAGTTGACTATATAGGAAAGGAAAATGGTTTGTTCCAGCGCTAGAAGCATGTTGCCACAGGTAAGCCTAGGTATCTACAACTGGCATGTCTTAGGGAACCACTGGATTGCTGGGAACACCTCCACAACCTTAATGGGTTCTGGTGGAGCACAGTGGTTAAAAAATTTAGGCTTTAGAGCCATACTACCAGGGTTCAAATCTGAGTTCCTCCTATGGCAAGCTTTTACTGTGGGCAAGCTTTTCCCTTCATTTACAAGTGGGATGGATGGATGGATGGATGGATGGATGGATGGATGGATGGATGATGATGATGATAGTCATTTTCTAGAGGTGTTAGAGGTTTAATAAGATAATACATAAAAACACATAGACATTTTTCTAGAAATATTCACTGTTGTTATTATTTTAAAGACGATTGAGCTAAACACCTAAAAAATGAAGGCTCAAAGGACCAGTTCCATTCTGAAGGGCCCCTGGGAATGCATATATATATATTCATTTATATATATATATATATATATTTTTATATATATATATATATATTTATATATATATATTTATATATATAAAATTTAAAGTTAATTAAATGTTGAAGACAAATTGGACAGGGAACTTAGAAACTGGCAAAACAAGGTGCAAATCCTGCTTCGGAGACTAGCAGTCTGGTCTTTAGCAAATCATATAATCTCCATGATGCTCAGTTTCTTCACATGTACAATGAACTAATAAATGCAGAGGTTTTCTTTACATGTCAACTCTTTATGCATATTTTCTTCTGTACGTTGCTCACTTATATGGAACACATTTTTCTATACGATTGTTAAGCTAAGTTTAGCTGTTGGTAAATTTAGCAACTCTACTGGCTAGGAAAGAATAAAAATGATTTTGTGTGGAAATTATTGAAAAATTTCTTTCTCAACTTCTTAAAAGGTTAAAGAAACAGCAAAATATTCAGACTTTCAACTTTTCACCCTCCATCCGCCTCTAGCCTACCCAATAAAGAGTTGACTGCCTAACTGACTCCATCTTGGGAGCATATACTTAGGGCTGTGGCCATAATTCCTCATAATCTGCCAATAAGTACACAATTTTTAGGTGAGAAAAATTATATAGTTACATTCATTCTTTATTATTTATATTATTTATTTAAAATATTGTATGTGCTCGGATAATGTATATATCTATCGATCTATCCGAGAGAAATGATAAAGCAAATGAATAGAAACAATAATGAAACATTAATATCTGTATACCTTTTGTTTCGATAAAGAATATGCTAATGTTCTTTGTACTATTATTTCAACTGTATCAAAATTAAAAGTTACTAATAAGTAAATAAAACCTATTGTGCCATTTATATTTTTTTGAAACTGCATGTTATATAATGCATTCAGAAAAGTGTTGGATATTAGCCTGGGACTATATCTAGACATTTTACATTCAGCTAGAATAGAATTAATTCTTCCTTGTAAGTCTTTCCATTACAGTTTTCGTTTTTCTGGGCTATAACCTTGGCATCCAATAGGAGCACTGCTGTCAGGATTAAGCATATCTTTTCCTGGGTTTGGGTTCTAAAGTCAGCTAGCACTTATGGTGCACCTCTATTTTGTCCATACATAGTGCCTGCCAGGTAATAGAGGCACAATATAGTTACCTCATTTAATTCAATCCTTATAGAGTTCCTATGAGCTAGTCATCCGGTCTTTCAATTCACAGATATGGAGACTAAGGTTCAAGGACATGAAATATTTTACCTTGGTCTTAGCCCCAAGGCCACGCCCTAATAAGTGGTGGGGCAGCTTTCCAGGCCTCGAATGCACTCACTGCACTGCACCATACCACCTGCTCTGCTGAATCAGGATGTCCAGCATGAAACTTGCTTCAAGGAGTGAGGGAGAAAGCCATCATCTCAAAAGACACAAGTGTTTTCTGTTTTGAAAGAATATACTGTTGGTTTTTTTAACCACCAGAATAAGTGTTATACTTGGAAAAGAGATCTCATAATTGGAAGTAGAGATCTTTGAGAAGCAAAGATCACAAGAGGTTCATATTTTAAGTTTCACTTGATGTATTTGGAGTAGTATGGCATGGTGGGGTAACCTGGGGATACTTCATACATTGTTTATGATGTAGACAGAGTTGCATCTCTGTAGACCATGAGCACAGGACTTAGAACAAAGTTTGTGCCCAATAAATATTTAGTGAGTGAATGAGTGTGGATTTAGGTTGCCCTGGGCCTTCAAAGGGTGGTGGATTGTTGTGGGAATATGTTGATCCTGATTGATTGGTTGTTCATAGGACATCAGGTATTGAGACCAGGGAGATTTCAGGGATTTGTAGGGCTGATCTCCACCTCTCACTGGAGAAAAGACTGTAAAATGGAAACTCAATTGAGTGGACTCGGAGGTTTAACCTGGTCTGGTGTGGACATGGTATTATTTTAAAAGGAATAACCCCAGTATTGGGAACTGTAAAAATAAAAGAAGTCATCTTTTCTCTTTGTGACTTGGAAGAGTGAGAGGAAAGAACAGGTATTGTTTATGCATGTTTTCTACTGATATAAGAAAATGAATATTCTCACTAACAATCATCCTGAATAAAGGAAAATACCCGGGGGGAGATGCAGAAGGCAGGCCAGCATAAACCAAGGTAAGGAAAGATGTTTCTTCCCTAATGGGTGATCAAGTGGTTGGACTAGGAGATCTAGCCCTTAATCCCAGGAGTCTAGACATGCTTAAAGCACTCTTAGGTGTTGGAAAGAATGTGGCTTCATTTCATGAGGCATCTAGGAGTGGGCTGGACTAGAAATTGTGCCATGGCTGGCCAGAAAACTGTCTCTCTAATTGGGAAGGGAAGAAGCCCTACAGGTGAGCTTAGAGGCAGCTTTTTCTGGAACTCCATGAGCACAGGCAAGGGTCTGTAGGCTTTGGAGCAGCCTAAGAACAAGTTGTAAAGAGTTGTGATTTCCTTCCATTAATCCAGAGCTTTCAGAAAAGTCTTGTTCTGTGATTCAGCCCAAGTTCAATGATGAGTGCGTGTGTGCGTGTGTGTGTGTGTGTGTGTGTGTGTTTGGGGGGAGGAAGGTCAAGGAAAGGGCTTCTCATCCATGCTTAGGTATGTGTGAAAGAAGAGAGAAGTGTGACTTTGCTGAAGTCTCCTTGGTGATAGGAACACAGCCCAGGAAGAGACTGAGGACTGGGAACCCAGAAGGAGGCTCTCAACCTTAGTGAAAGTAGTGGTTTACAGGCTGTCTAGAGTCAGACAGTGCTCCTGGAGGGCCAGGTGGGTGAGCAGGTAAATTAACAAGGTGAATTGGGAGAGTGTGTGAGATGCGGTATAGCTGAAGACTTGTGAAAAACTGGGTAAGACTTGGAGGAGAGGGGCTGGTGTTCAGAAAGTTGAAAGTAAAAGACATAGAAAGAATTAATTCCATTCTAGCTACAGTCTGGCATGTGGGGGGTTGGAACATCAAGATTTAGGGGAAGTTATGTCAATTTGTCTACATTGATACTCATATATAAGGACACACTATTTACTCTAATTTTGCACAACAAAGAGTAATACTGGTCTAATAAATTATTTCAATTGTGCTGAAGTGCAAATGCTTCATTTTTCAATGTTACCAGTAAGTAGACGCATATTAATATTTATATCCCTGTTGAAACCTGTCATTCGAATAGGTGCATGGTGCTCATTATTAACAAATATAATTATTATCCATGAGACTCAGCTTGCTTTGGTGGTCATTGGCTGGGCAGCTTTGTTGGTGAGTATGTTAGTCGTCATTAGGGTAAAGCACATGGTAGTGATTGATCTGGGTTTGGATTTGGGGAAATACCAGCTCTTTGGGGGCTGTGTAATGAGTAGGAAGACATGGCCAAAGGAGGCTCCTAGCATTAAAATCAGCCCTCAGATCTACTGTGATACTCATTTATAATTTGTGTAAATAGATGATTCTCCACTGTATCCAGCAGCAACACAGTTGGGACCTGCCACCTATCGATCATACTTATCTTCCCCTTTTCTACCCACAACCTGCTTCCCCCACGATTTCTTTCCTTTGTGCTACTTTATCCCCAACTCCTGACCTGCCAAGGACAGTCCCCAGAATGTTCTCAAGTTTATAAATCTCCCCCCAGGACCTAGAACTCTGGGAAGAGAACTCTGGGAAGGAATTCACTCCTGGGGATGGCCCCCTTCCATATGTTTTTATACCCCAAACCTCCACAGACCCCACCACTGAGCTCTGTCTCCCACAAATAACCCCTAGAGATTTCAGTCACCCGTCATCTGAGTCTGGTTGAATACTGCTAATATTTGTATTCGTTGAAGCCAGATTTCACCTCAGTTTGGAAAAATTCATAGAGTGGCCAAAGAATCCTGGCGTGGTGAACGCCCCATGGCTCTGAATTAATGGAAGTTGATCCTTCAACAAGCTGTTAGCTTAGCTCTGTCCAGTGGCTTCCATGTGTATTACCAGGGGTTAGTGGGAAGGGAACGAGCGAGGATGGATGGAGCCACCCCAATCCTACAAAGTGGGCTGAGGTTCTCCTATCAAATGAGAGCATATGCCATTGTCCCATGTAACTTTGAAATCTCTACAAAATAGAGTTCTGCCAGGAGAATCTGGTCTCTTGAACAAGCAGACAAATTGCATCAAAGCTTCTCCTTGGTGAGTTGTGATAGGGACACTATGCCTCCAATTTTGAAATAGTGGATGAATTTATTTCTGTGCCATGTGGTTGCCTAGTGTCTTACATATTCATCAGACTGCTCTGAGAGGAGAACCCTTTGCTCTTATTTTGCTGGCAGGCAGATCTTGGTGACCCCACCCACCCACTAGCTTTCCGCAGGAAGGCTAGTGTTGCTAAAAATTCCCATCATTGGTTTGGCGTGGAGTTGGATACTGAGAGCACCTTCAGTGGAGAAAGAAATGGAGAGAAGGCCAGGGGCCAGATGAAACTCAGGTTTTTGAGCCCCTTGGAGTGTCTTCTTATCGTTAAACATGATACTACTCCTGTCAAAGGGGGAGAGTATATCATAAATCCACCCAAAGCTGATTTGTGTCTATTATATACTCCCTTTTGACACCATGTCAAGAAATTGCCTCAAGGTTGGACAAGTTCCAGAAATACATCTTCCAGAAAAGAACACAAACACTTCTTTTAAATTTCCTTTTAATAAATGAAAACTTTAAAGGCATTAAAGGGAAACATAGCAACTTTAACTTGTCTTTTGCTTCTGTCAGTTTAAATTAAGCCCATGATATCTAAACACAATTTCCTATATTTAATAATACATAAAGCAAGATAATTAAAAGGTATGTACACATGCTGGGAGAGAAACACTGTTGAGTAAAACACTGACTGTAATCTCTGCCTCTGTTGATGAAATGTAGTGAAACCAAGCAACTAAAAGCAAATAAACACAAAGGGCATTGGCAAGGACTGTTCTTCACCTTGGCTCTCTCTTCTGAGCCCCATATTTCCGTATCCAGCTATTGACTGGACATTTCCACTTGCAAGTCCTTAAAGTAGACTTCGTAATCCACATTCAAAACCAAGCTCATCACTAACGCCCCCCCGCCAAACCTACTGTGTTCCTCATTTTAGGAATGAGAACACCATAAACCAAGTAACCTGGGAATCATCCCTGACTTCTCTCTCGCCCTCAACACACCAGCCACACACACACACACACACACACACACACACACACACACACACACCCCTATCTAATCAAGCTGCACGTCTACAGCTACCACCTCACCCAAACCTTGTCGACCACTGTGCCTGCATCCTAACTGCTCTCTCTGCATTCAGTTTTGCCCTTTCCAATTCATTCTCCACACAAATCCAGAGTGATCTTTTTAAAACAGAAACTTGATCATGCCATTCCCTATTTTAAAACGTCAGTAACTTCTCTTAGAAAATGCTTGGGATAAATCTTAAATTCTTTCCTGTTATTTACAAGCCCTACATCTCCAGTGTCAGGTTTCATTGCTCCCATCTTCTTGCCTTCTATAAGCTAGTCATAGCATGTTAGATGTACCTCTACCAGATACACACATGTTGGGAGTACCCGTCTACGTATCTGTATTCCTCACTAGACTACAAGTTCTATGCAGGATGATATGCATCATGTTCATTTTCAAATCCCCAGAAGCTGGCACATAACAAACACTGAATAAATACAGAAGAAAGAAATGGAGGAAGGAAGGAAGGGTATAGCTGTGAATGTGTCTTCATTAATCCTTAGGAGATGGTGTTCTACCTGTGAACTTAGGGACAGGGATTCTTTTGGCACTAATGTAAACACACTCTTTTGAGATGTTCCACAGTTACAGAATCAAAGAGGGACTTATGCAGATCCATCCAAAATCTCCTCCTTTGTCCCCCTGAGGCCAGAGGCTTAGGTTGATATGATGATTGCCCCATACTAAGCTATAAATTCTTTGAAGTCAAGATCCATATCTAATTCATCTTTGCATTCCTGTGGCACCCAGTACAATGTTTTCCACAAGGAAGGTATTTGAAACATACTTGTTGAATGAATTAATGAAAGAATGAGAAGCCAGAATCAGGAGACCTACAAATGCGTCCTCAAAAGGTCATGGCTTGGGCTTCCCTCACATAGTGTGGCTGGTGAATTGGATTGCCTGCAAAGCCAACATGGTCTCCTCAGTTCTCACCATACTGGCACTGGGGTGATCCCAATTATTGGCAGTCACAAGGTGGGCAGCAAGCTTTCTGGGCAGTAAAGTCAGGTCAGTAGATACCAGAAGCCTTGACCTTTAACTTCTCAAATGATTCCTCCTTTATTCAGAGCAAGCGAAATGCACACTCTTTCACTGTTTAGCAGAGTTCCTGGGGCCACTGAGACTGTGGGGTGAAAAAGATTTGGGGCACATTGTGGAAGGCAGCTAGAGTCTATGTTTAACTTCGCACTGCTGAACATTTTATTTTAAGCCAGTGGATAATTAGAAAGCCTGCCATGAAAATGAGCGGTTTTGTTTATTTATTGTGTAAGTATGTCTTTTATTAAAACGACTTTGTGAAAATCTAATTGCCACTACAGTTATATAGCATAGCAGTCCCTTACATAAATACATGATTATTATGTACAGTCACTTATCTGTGAACGAGTTCTGCTACTACTTTCCTTAATTAAGGATACAAAAGGGCTCCTTCATCTTTGCATATTCCCTTGCTAGGACATTGATACTCATTATTTCCTAAGTCCAAACACTGAAACTGTGTCAAGAATGCATCCCTCACTAGATGGGTACTTACAGTCAGCGGAATTTTCAACCCCGTCAGCAGTTTTAGCAATTTGCAATTTCTGTATGTCTGACGTGTGTTTTTATTGGTGAAGATCACTTTCAAATACCAAGATCATGAGAATGATTCTTCCGGTAGTCTCTGCTGCAGCCTAATGTAATGACAGTAATTAACAGCCTGTGATTAGCAGCCACTCCAGAAAGTGTTTGAGTGTTAATTTGCTTCAACTAATGTGCAGCACTTCTGGGTAATGAGATCTAAGCTATAGGTTCATGGGGAAAGCAAATTATTTTCCAGCATTTAATCATACAAATGATTTTTAGTTAATCACTTGAACAGTAAACCTCAATGTTCTAATAAGTGACATTTGTTTTTCTGTCATTCAGTGTATTATGGTATAGGCCAGGGTAAAGATGCTCTTTTTCTTAATGGTCAAATTCCCATTTGCCAGCAACATCACTCCTAAATAAGGGCGCACCACGTAGAGTAATGGAGCTGGGTTGGTGGGTGAGTACAAGATGGAGAGAGAACCTGTATCACTCCAAATTTGCTTTTCTGAATTTAAAGACATTGCTTGATGCCATCTTTACCTCAGTTTACACATCTGTAGAACGGAATGAATGACCCTTGGCTCCTTAACACAAATATCTTAACACCAAACGTCCAGCAAGAAGTTGAGAACAGGGTGTTGCTCATTAACCAAGTATTAAATCGTTGAGTCCCTACAGTTATAAGGTTGAGTAGGAAAGCAAATGTCACCAGAACATGAATGTGTTCACTAATGAACTGACTTCTTAAAAAATACATGCCCTCTCAACATTAGCCTGGAACTGCTCAAATCTTGAAGCAAAGCCATTGACAAATGACAGTTTGGCCAAGTTAGACCAGCTAAGAATCAACAATGCAGGCATTTCAAAAGACAATGATGTTGGACTTCCCTGGTGGCGCAGTGGTTAAGAATCTGCCTGCCAATGCAAGGGACACGGGTTCGAGCCCTGGTCCAGGAAGATCCCACATGCTGCGGAGCAACTAAGCCCGTGAGCCACAACTATGGAGCCCGCATGCCGCAACTACTGAAGCCCGGGCGCCTAGAGCCTGTGCTCCGCAACAAGAGAAGCCACTGCAATGAGTAGCCCGCGCACCGCAACGAAGAGTAGCCCCCGCTCGCCACAACTAGAGAAAGCCCGCGCGCAGCAACGAAGACCCAGCGCAGCCAAAAATAAATAAATAAATATATTAAAAAAAAAAAAAAGACAATGATGTAAGTGTCCAGGAATAAAATGAGGCCTTTGGGAAGTTGGATGAAACCCTAGACTATTTTTTGTAAACTAACCAACTTCACATTTATAATGAAAAGGTCAAACATGCCATAAAGGACGCTGAGTCATGTTGTCACAGTGGCATCAGAAAAATTATACCAAAAAAAATCAACTCTTGATTGGTCCTTTGTATTTAGAATTGGCACATAGTTGCAAGTATGATCCAAAGGTGGTCAGACTTAAGAGAAAACACGTTTGTATAATTTTTGTTTTATTTTTAAGCTAGAGTTTCCCATATTTGATAAAATATTATGAAATTTGATTCCTCATTTTATGTAAATTTACTTCAAGTGCCCATTTTCCATTAACAATTATCCTTAGATACCAAGAGCTTCCTGTATTGGTTTTAAAGTTCAGTTTCAGGGGTTATCATTATTAGCAAGAGTATTTCTTTTGTAAACTCCTAAGAACCAGAATGAAATGAGATCCCTGTACTATATGGGTATAGGTCCTACAACATCACATGGAGATGATAGTAAGGATAAACTCTAAATAGATCTGTGATGTCATATATGAGAGGTGGCCTCCTGAATAGGAGTGACTGTCTGTCTGCCTGTGAGGTATAATGTCAGGGCATTTGGAAGGCTTTTTTTGTTAACCTCTCCAGTGGATGTCCCAACCCCATACTTGGATGTTCATCCTTTGACTTACCAAAACAGAGGTTTATTCCCTAAGGAAATTGGAATTAATGCCATATCAGTCATTTAGATCCTAACATAAATGGATCTATTAGATCCTTTCCTAGAAAAAGTTTCATAACTTTATAACTTAAAATACACTGAGTGCTTTGGGAAAGAAAAAGAAAGTGAGTTTATAAAAAGAGAAAAGAGAACATAAAAAGGAGCTTAAAAGCAAAAGTCTCACTTTACTATTTTGCCTAGAATTATCCCTGGGCTAGATGGCATTTTGTTGACGGGGTGGGGGGGGAATACCAGTAAATCCTGACATTTCCCAAACATCTCTCCCATCACTTGCCATTGTGCTCGAAGTTTGCCATTTAAAATTCATCTCACTCTTTGACCCAGTAATTCTACTTTTTTAAAATTATATTAAGGAATAATCATGGGTGTGGCAAAGATTTAGCTAAAAAGCTGTTCATGACAGCATAGTTTATAATAACAAAATATTGAAAAAACTTGAATGCTCAAGAACTATAGTTTATACAATGGAACACACTCTGTATAGCCACTAAAATATCATTGCAGAGGAATGTTTAGTATGTGAAAATATGCCTCTGATATTTTGCTAATTGAAAAAAGTCTGGTGACATTACAGTAACTTCCTGTAGTCCCATTTTGCAAGAAGAAGAAATAGACATTTTGTGAAAGAAGAAAAATAAACATCACTGAATGATTAACAAGATGAAACTAACAACTCACAAAAGCCAAGTTTGAGCTGATTGTAAACCAAGAGAGTGAGGAAGGAACACGGGTCCTCTCTTTAGAGCCACAGAGGTGGGCAAGGTGGCTCTCCTAATATTACCAGTCAATTCTGAGACCAAATATTTGCTTCACAAAACAGTGGTGCATCTGTTTCCCAAAAGGTACATGCCCAAGTGTATACTACCTCTGCAAAAGAGAATTCTTTTGGCAGTGCTGTAATAGGTAACTTAGTGCTCAGAAATGACTTTTCTGGAATCTTGTATCATTTCATTTATCCATTGATTAAACCATTCAAGTGTTATTAGGCACGAGTGCACATGAAATGCTCTACTGGGCCCTCCCATATTCACCCACCTTTCCCCACCTCCATTGGTGCCACCATAGATCTTTCTTTTCTTCCTTTCTTTCTTTCTTTCTTCCTTCCTTCCTTCCTTCCTTCCTTCCTTCCTTCCTTTCTTTCTTCCTTCCTTCCTTCCTTCCTTCCTTCCTTCCTTCCTTCCTTCCCTCCCTCCCTCCCTCCTTCCTTCCTTCCTTCCTTCCTTCTTTCTCTTTCTTTTTTCTTTTTCTCTCTCCCTCCCTCCTTCCTTCCTCTCTCTCTTTCTTTCTTTCTCTCTTTATTTCTCCTTTGCTCCCTCCCTCCCTCCCTTCCTTCCCTCCTTTTCTTTATTTTTTGGATCGTTTACCCAGAAGAGCCCATGGCAGCAGATGGCAGTGTTTAAAGTGGTTTTGTGGCCAGGGAAAATGAAATGGTATGGATTCCAATGCAATTACAATGTATTAGAATTTATCTTTTAACTTAATGTTGCCTGTTGGTAAACTAAAAAATATTCTCATCACTGTATATAGACAAAACTTTACAGTTATTTGTGACACCAACAAAAGAAGATTCCAAGATCTAGTGCTAGGAGTATACTTACATATCCCAGAGCATAGCGAGAGAGAAGGTAAGTCAGTATAAAAGAAATGAACAGGATAAATTTGGAAAGACTTTTAAGCCAAGAGGGGAAAAACAGGCTCTTCCTTAAAGGCACTTTGTTATCCAGAAGTGCTGCATTGCTGACCATCCCAATTTGTGCCTCATTTGAAATTGGCCAGAATTTCTAGGCAAATGGGTAGCATTCCTTGCTAACAACTCCTGTGGTTATTTTTTTTTTCCCATTACTCACCCTGTGTTTGATCCTGCTGCTTAATTGTATGTTTTAATCAAAGTTCAGCTCCCTCATCTGTTTTCTAAATTGTCCCTTACTTTAAGAAGAAATAATCTGTTTTTTCAAACACTGATCAACTACCAAATTACTCTCAAAGTTAAATAGCAAAATAAGTTATCAGATACGTATTAGATCTAATTATCCAGTCCAGCAAAACTACCATCTCCAAACAAATCTCACTACAGCTCTCTCTAAGAGTTGCTTTTTAACTTCCAGACTGCTGTCTGGTTCCCTCTTCCTCCTTCTCACAATGTTTTACAGACCTGCAGTGTCTTCCACTTGTAGCAGCCCCGACACTATCATGGGAATCACCAGTGATACTCTGTAAACGCCAGCCAAAATCTATCTGCAAGAACATCTGCTCGACAGTGCAAAACTGATGTAATTACCAACCATCATCTTTTCTCCTCCTGCTGGGGTAACTGCTCCAAAGCATGACTTTTTGCCCTGAGCTAACAAGATCCAGAAACTCCCTGTTATGTACAAAACCTGCTGCTGAAAACCCATGTAGCTTCAACACAGATTATAACCCAGTCTCTCAACTACAAGAGTCACTAACACCCTTGTGCCACAGGGTCTTGGAGAATCTTGCTCAATACCCTGTGAGCCCAAGACCTCATCCTCCACCTCCTACCTGTTTTTGTCTAACACAAATAGTCTTATAAAGGATATGATAGGGGAAGAGAGGATACATTTACAGTTCCAATAACATTGCTTTAAACGTACAACTACTGAAAAGAATAATTAAAAGTCAAATGTCTGAACTGGAATTTAGACAAAAAGAGGAATTTTTAAAAAAATCTTTATTGATCATCTACTATTTGCCAAATGCTCTCTGTAGTGCTTTGTATAAGTTATATCATTTAACTGAGGTTTAAAAAATTCTAGTAATCAAGAATTTCCCAGTTTGAATCCATGAAGTTTAGGAGAAGCACTTAAACTTCAGCTCTGCCTCCTACAGGCGTAGAGAAGTTTAACCAATGATGATGAAAAAAAATAAATTCTAAGTATTTATTTCCAGTTGTGTTAAGGGAATGAAGGTGAAGAGACAGTGTAGTTCAGAGTATGCCACCAACAAGCTGTAGAGCATCCAACAGGTTTCTTAATTTGAATTTCAGTTTCCACATTTACTGAATCAGGGAGTTGGATTAGATGACTCCTGAGGTCATTAAGTGTTCCTGGAACATCATGATTCATTGATTATACAAATCAAATTTCATTTCAAAATTTTTCTGAACTATGCAATCATTCTCATTTTTGGTTCTTCTTAAATTCATGGTGAAGCTGAGAACAAACTAGACTGTTATCAGAAGAACTAGGAATTAATAATGAAATTCTAACAAATTATTTTGTTGGATTATTTGATGTTTTTGTTCGTTAAGAAAAGATTGGCCATGTGAACTTTCAAAATAAATGTATTCAATCAGGCTAAACTGAGATAGGAAAGAGTACGCATTCCTCAGTGGAATTATGGCCACTGTGCACGCAAAATATTTGTAGACAGAGAACAAAACTACCAAGAATCCATCCTCTGATCTTCTTAGAGGAAATTTTATTTCTACTTTGCTAAATGAAAATAATGTTGGGGCATATATGTGCATTAGGTATATAAAGGTATTTGATATCAATAGAAGGAATGTTGCCTTTCATCGTGAGTCATCATGAAAGAAATCTGTCACTCCACCTTGGATGTATGAGACCACTTTCTAGCTCTTAACCCATGAAAGCCTCAAATAAAAAGAATGAATAATTTATGAAATATTTGCCAAATTTACCCTTTGTGTCCCAGCATTGTGTCAGGCACTTGACTGACCAGCAAGACATCTCAGAGTAATGCAAACAGGGGATCCGTTAAGACATAGATAAAGCCTACCGTGAAAATATAGAGTGAAACAAACTAAATGTAGACAGAGTGGAAGGAGATGCATAAGGGTCAAGGGTATACCCTGCACCTCAGTAGCCTAATCTTCTGAAGATGCTGGGGAGAGGAGCAAAGATCATGTATAGATGACGTTTATAGTATTTCCACCATAGCGCACAATTAATCAGAATCCCTAAATACATCAGGCATGATAGATCTTCTGCTGCATTTGCAAATGTTCTCTAACATATGAAATGAGGTGTGTGGATTGTTTAGCAAGTTCCAACTTCCTATATGGATACTTTCATTTCACTGGCCTCCATGGAGTTGTACCTTTCTAAAATAATAAGCTTGTGATTTTAATTATTTATTTTTAATAAATATGTTAAATTCTAACATTTCCAATCACAGAAAGTCTCTATATTCAAAACCCAAAGTCATCCTCTATACTAATGGTTCTAAATGATTATCAACCAAAAATGGGAGAACAGGGCTTCCCTGGTGGCACAATGGTTAAGAATCCACCTGCCAATGCAGGGGACACAGGTTCAAGCCCTGGTCCGGGAAGATCCCACATGCCACGGAGCAACTAAGCCTGTGCGTCACAACTACTGAGGCTGCGTGCTGCAACTACCGAAGCCCATGCGCCTAGAGCCCATGCTCCACAACAAGAGAAGCCACTGCAATGAGAAGCCCGCGCACCGCAACAAAGAGTAGGCCCCGCTCGACGCAACTGGAAAAAACTCAGGCGCAGCAATGAAGACCCAACGCAGCCAGAAATAAATACATTTATTTATTTATAAAAAAATTTTTTTAAATTAAAAAAAAAAAGGAGGGCTTCCCTGGTGGCACAGTGGTTAAGAATCCGCCTGCCAGTGCAGGGGACACGAGTTCGAGCCCTGGTCCGGGAAGATCCCACATGCCAGGGAGCAACTAAGCCCGTGCACCACAACTACTGAGCCTGTGCTCTAGAGCCCGCGAGCCACAACTGCTGAAGCCCACGCGCCTAGAGCCCGTGCTCTGCAACAAGAGAAGCCACCGCAATGAGGAGCCCGCACACCACAGCGAAGAGTAGCCCCCGCTAGCTGCAACTAGAGAAAGCCCACATGCAGCAACGAAGACCCAACGTAGCCAAAAATAAAATAAAATAAATACATTTTAAAAAAAGAAAAAAAGGGAGAACATACACCCACAAAAAAACTTTCCCCAGTGTTCAAAGGAAAAGCTAGGTGAAAAATCTACAGCTGAGGACTATGGGGTTTCTTCAGAGCCTCGTCCCTTCATTAAGTTTTAGTTCTGATATTACCTGATAGACCCTATTACAGATTTAAAGCCTGAGGTGAACTTGTCCCCCAGAACAAGGGTACTCCTCTGGCCTGGAGATCATCCTCCCAGACAGAATGGGTGCTTAAAGAACCCTCTCCTCCAGAACCACACAGATAAATGGACACTAGAAGACTTCACAGTGTTTTATTAAGGTATTTATTCAGGTGCAGGCCAAGGAGTAGGAGATCTTGAAAGTCTTCCCTAACTCTTGTGACGAGAAAGAGAGAAACCCCGAACACGTACGCTGTGCTAGGCAATATGCCAGGCACCTACTGTGTGTCAAGGGTAGAGCCTGAGGTTCCTTCTCACAGCAGCCAGGCTTGAAGATCACTGATCTAGAACAAAGATGGCAATGTAGTCTGACTCCTTGCCAAATTCTATCAACTGGTAGTAGCTTCTGGGAACCAGTATTGAGAAGGATTCTGAGATCATACCAAGACTCAGTAGGAAAAAGTGTTGGAATCAGCTAAGTGTGTCTGCCCGGGACCCAGGAAGAGAAAGCTGCAGTCCACTTGCCTCACATCTGCTATCCCTAAGCTGGAGTAAGTTCACACATAGCTACATGCAAAGCTATGTCCTCAGAATGAGTGGTTTGTAGACAGAACAGTACCAAACACGTGTAGCTAGATTTAAGCCTTTATAGCAAGCATTGCTTCTCACAGTAAAGACAGTGGACCGTCTGCCTCACAACCCCTAGAGGTGGGGCCAGCAGTCTGCATTTTTAAAAAGCTCCCCAGATGATTTTTATGAGCATAAATGTTTAGAAACAGCATAAAGTTCCTTCAGAATTTTGTACAGAGAGATTGCTTGGCTTAAAGGTATGTGGTCTTCCTGGTCCAAGAGTTTGTTTTGAGGTCAGCATTTTCAGTTTCTGTTTCATAAATGTAACGTTAATCAGTCTGCAAGTGCTCAACTCATGTGAACCTGGACCTTCTCCCTAACTCTACCCCTGCCCCTCTGAGTTCACCTGCTCACTCAGAAGGAGTGCCCCATGCAAGAAGCAGGTGTTTTTCCCCAGGTTGTAGCTCCAACCAAAAATCGATAAATTGGCTCCTAATTCATAACAAGTCTCATATGAGTTTATTTAGCATAAAGTCATGTAGCATACTCAGAATGAGAGCAAAGGGAACTGAATGTTCTTTGACAGATATTTCTACCCAGTACCAAACCACATTACCCTACCCCAGACTCTAGATGAGCATGTATCAGACTAAGCATATATACCAGCCTTATAGAATCAGAGCATCTGGGACAGAATTCACTGACCATCTTGTCTATGAAGTGCCTCTTTTCCAAGATACCAATATGTCATATGTCGTCTCGTGTTACACTATAAGATTGCATCTTATTTTATCTTTGTTCGGTTTTAGATTGGAGTATTTGGGGGGGGGCGATACTCCAATCTTATCAGTAATATATTTACAAGTCTCCCAATAGGATGAATTGCTTCAAGATGATTTCCAAGAACTACTAAACATAGTTTATGTTACCTTTTCATTCTAGTTATCATGATTTTTCATGTTCTTATTTCCTTATTCTGGAAGTGCATCTTATTTGGGGCCCAAATAAGATGACTAGAAATAATACCTAATAATTAATTTTGAAGATGATGAAATACTTAGCTCCTTTTTTGCCTTTGGTAAATTAAGTATTTCTCTTAGAAAAGTGGTGTAATAAAAATGACGGTTGAAGTTGAGATTGGGGTAAGTATAGAG
Organism: Balaenoptera ricei; assembly: GCF_028023285.1. Taxonomy (NCBI): domain Eukaryota; kingdom Metazoa; phylum Chordata; class Mammalia; order Artiodactyla; family Balaenopteridae; genus Balaenoptera; species Balaenoptera ricei. Next base: position 63,476,282 of record NC_082645.1, on the reverse strand, counting down.
CTCTAGAGACCTGAAGTGGTTACCACTGACCAGCTTAATTACCATTATAGTCATTTCTAGATAGGATAATCAGGATAGGGAAAGTGAACAGGAAGGGTCAAATTAAAGAAATGAAGTTTCAGTAGGAATTAGAGATGGGTTGATTGAAATTAGGAGCTAAAGGAAATAGTTGAACATGACTCAAAATTCACTCTTAGAGAATAGCAGCTCTTGATGTCAGTAGAGGATTTGGGAAGCAGATGCCTTCTATACACTTCAGAAGACATTTTTCCAATAAGTAAACTCTTGAATTTTCCACATCTTGTTTTTACTAAGGAGTTAAAATTGAATGTAACACTTCCATAAGGGCCTGTCCAATATGGGGGAGGGGGGAGGAAAGAAGGAGAAGGAGAAGACGGAAAAGGAGAAGAAGAAAGAGGAGGGAAGGATAAGAATGTATAAGAATATTTTCCTCCTCCTCCCACTTCCTATCATTATCAAGTTATATACAACTAAATAGGAGGAAATCATGGCCTGACTATACACATTCACTCTGTAGTTCATCCTGCTTCCGTTCTATCAGCTCTCTTTGCCCTGCTGTCAATGTCATTCTTTGGGGCAGCAACCCCTTGGATTCATGCTTCAGAAGAAAGGCTGCCGAAGAAAGAATAAAGCTGAGGTCTGCTGGGGAGATAATGCAATAAAATATGCTTCTGGAAGGGAAATTTCAAACCCCAAAGCTTCATATACATTATAACAGTAGGGCCTGCTTAGCATGTGGGCTAATTTAGCTCACTCCCTGATTCCTGGAGCTGACTCCTCTTATGCAGCTGTGCTATGCCAGCATTCATTAGATATAATATGCTGGCTAACGTCTTTGTGGTGCCTGGAAGACCTACTTAAGGGCTTCAGAGTGAACACGCATGAAGGAAGGCTTTCCAAGAGGTAGCCTTTCTTCCTGGAACGCTTAGTGGTTTGACATAAAAGCTTTATGAAAAGGCAGCATCTTTGCCGTCCATTCTTCCTCGCTGTCTGTTGTTCCAGTTTCAGAGAGTCATTTTTATCACTCAGCTTCTCTCAGTACAGTGAGCTGCATGGAGGAGGCCAAATGTTTACCACCGTGTTGAGAATTCTGCACTGCAGATGCAGAGGTGGGGCAGGGTAAGAAAAAAGTTCAAAAGATGCTTGGCAAGAACCAAAGAACATCACTTTGGAAGACAGTTTTTCTACTGAGACTCCTGACCCTTTATTAATGGTGACAGACTCTCTTTATCCCGTAGTCTTTTCCCATCTCAATTTCAGTTTGTGCGTTCAATTTTTTGTTTGCTAACTTGAGCATAGGTATCTTTCTGATGGAAGGCATGATCACGTGGGGCACACAGTTCAGTGTTCTTTAGTAACGGCAACGGAGGCCTTGATATCAATTCTAGTTCACCACTTCCTAATCCATGTACCAGCTGCCATGTGACCTACATGTGCAGAGTGATTCAGGGGAACTGGGCAGTACTAACAAAATCACCTCCAAATGAAATAATAGTTCCTTGTATACTTTCCAGGGCACACTAAGCTCTTCCTCTAAAACACTGTACCTGATTCTCCTGCAATTCTCTACCACCTGGCTGTTTATAAACCAGAATGGTTTGGTTAACAGTGGAAGCTAAGAAAATGAAATAACTCAGAGACAAAAATTAAACAGCACTGTCCATGTCAGGAGAGCTTCGGGCTGAGGACTTTGGATTTTCAGAACTCTTGGGCAAGGCCATTTCTATTGTAAGCTTATGCATCAAGTTACATTAATCTGACATAATTGAACATTTGATTCTTTGAACTCCCTTTGTTTTGATTCAACACTCACCAAGTCACCTTCTGATTACAATTTGATTGCCTAGAGGGAAAAATTGAGTGTATCTTCTGGGCTGGGAATAGGTTCATTCCAGGGACCAGGTACATTTTCACTATTAATAAAACTAGTAAATTGTAAGTTATGGTTTTATACATCAGTCTCATGAGCTCAGTTACCATGAAATCAGTCCTGAGAGATGAATTCACTCTTGGTGTGCCGATAAAAATCAAATTTTTAAGCTTGTAAAACTGAGGATCCATCTCCAGGACATGTAAATCCACCAAGGTAATGAATGGAAATACTGTGTAAGCCAACAAGCCAACACTTTCCTAGGCAGACACATTCTCCCTCTGTATCACTTTGTAGAGATACTAGGCCCTTTGCCCCTTATAGTTTCTTTTCTAAAACTCAGCTACCCATACAGGAACTTGGCATATTTTATATTCACATCTTTGCTGAATAAAATCTTCTTTCCTGAATTTATAGATCAATAACAGGTAGGCATTCCTCAGCTATTATCAATGCAGATTGGTTGTATTAAGCATGTTTCACAACCCCAGACCAGTGACAGCAGCTCTCCAGTCCCCCTTTGTTCTGTGGCTCTCATAAATGAATGACGTCTGTCATATCTCCTCTTCTTCCAGTAAGCCATCATTAAATTCCTGATGCCACTCCTTCAGTTCATTGACTAGGATAGGGTTGTCCATTTTTCAAAATAAATAATGTTGTGTATTTTTCAATACTGTGTATTTTTTGACATGATGGATAAAAAAGCCTATAAAATTACTTCTAAGTGCTGCTGCTGACACATGACGAACCATTTGACCAATGACCCAACAGATCACATCTTGTGTGAAAACAGTACCTCTGGCTGTCTCGAGATCATGCATGAAGCTGAAAGAATCCCCTCTACTAGAAAACATATTAGTCAATGTACTCTAAGCCAGTGATAGTCAATTTTGTCTGCTTCCAATAAGCATCATTTTTCTTCAAGGAACTCAGGACAACAATACACATATAATTTCCTTGTCTTTTCATTTCTGGATCCCCAGGCCCTAGCAATTCTTGGCATTTGACAGGCATTTAACTCAATAAATATTTGTTGATTGAATTCACTGAATGATAAATTATTTTGAGTTTTAGTTCTCTGTTCCCAATTTTATTTTTCTCTCCTGTATTCATAATTCCTTTTCCCTTTCCATCTTTAAAATGTCACCTTCATGCCATAATTTTATGCTTTTCTCTTTCTCAAGGATATATGTTAGAAGTGGTAATAATTAGAAATGCGTAAACCATCAAAACAATAGGAAGAATGAAAAGCTCCCTTAGAGCCCTGAAGGATCAATCTAAGATAGATTGTAAATGGTGTGTGAGTACGTTAGTTACAAAGTATTTTCTTTCTCATTCTAAAATATAATAATCACATATTTCTATAGTGCTTTATGGTTTGTGAGCACTTCCATAAACATTCTCTAATCTGATGCTTTTAAGAACTGTATGGCTATGTCTATACATACTGAACTCAGTTTTCTGTGAAGATTCTGATGTCCTACAGCCTCTTGTTTTATTCTTTAACCTATTTTGTCTGTCATTCCATGCCTCCACTTCAAATAGCAAATCACAATTTCATCATTGCTGCTTCAGGTATTACCATCTTTCATTTCTTGGTTTTGAGGCCTCCATTTCTATAGGCCTCTATCATTGCAATTGTGTCATTGGCTTGTATTTATAGAATAAAGAACAAATGGCTTAGTAAGGAATGAAAATAGAACTCATCATGGTTTCATCTTATTAATAAATTCCAGAAGATATGTATGTCAGTGCTTCATTATACTTATGTATTTGCTTAAAAGTACACGTATGTTTCCCAACCCAACACTACACTAAGATAGAGCTTTGCTATATCCAGAGGTTATAAAATTCAGAGAAAATCCCAGTATGCTACAAGTTTATTTATTCTTATTGCTACTCTGCATGACCTTATAAACTCACATATATGAAAAGCATCAACTCCAAAGTCATTGTCTCTGTAGGGGAACCAAAAAGGTTCCTGACATGGAATCCAGAGTTCTAGGATAAGTGATAAAACCCAGTGTCATCTTTGCAAACGAGTTGCATTAATGTTCTTTTCTTTCCCATCTTTGGTTCTCATCCCTTGGTTGAATAAAACTTCATTCACCATTGAGACCTGAACAAATTCTATAGTTTGATAATTCCTCACGTTGCATGTATCTCCATATATCCAGCAACAAATTCTCTTCTCTGATGAGAATTGAAGTTGGAATGTTTGAATGTTGGAAGGTGAAACATTTCTACCATTGAAATGGGGTTAAGATTGCAAGGCAAGTTCAACGAAGGCCTTTCCCTCTTTCCAGGTTCCGTGGCTACACTCAGCACACTGTGTTGGGTGGTTGGATTAGAGTAGCACAGGTGCCACCATCATGCTCACAGCAAGGGTGAGCTCTTCCAAAGGGTATATCTGTGTGCCATGGGATCCTCATCTGGGTGTTTTTTTGACAGTGCAAGTTATTTATTTAGATAACTATACTAATATTTCTTAGTTTTGCTTCTTACCTGACCGTTAGAATAAGGATTAAGAGAAGGTTTAACTCCTAAATGCTTTAACATTATCTTAAATGCTACAACTCCACATCTGTAAGTGTGTTGATTTGCCCCTCACTGAGCTAAGGCCTACTTCCTTACTTTCAGTTCTCTAATGCTGAGTTGCCTGTCCTACTTTCTAAAGCTTCCTTGCCAAACTTAATAAGAGATGACGGGAAGAAGACAGAGATTTGTCACAATTGTCCTGTTTGCTCCTTGGCTATGTGGACAAGCTATCTGAAGGTCTCTGGCTCGGAGTCTCCATCTGTGACCATGACCTTGACAATGGCCATAACTGCTTATTTGCAAGGAAAAATATACAAAGATAAAATTCTATTCTCTACCCTTGGAAACATGCACTTTAGAAAAAAAAGATATTGACTACCAATCATTACAATTTTAAAATATTTTGGTTTATTTTGTCCCACACTCAGAAACTAAAATATTTTGTTTTTAGAGATCCTACTAGATGACTACCTAACTAATTAGTGGAATATTCCATCCATTTGGTCATCAAATCATTAATTTTCCCTCCTAAATGTCTGTGATTTAGTTGAGGCTTGCATTCTCTCTTACCCAGGCCTTCAATATATCCACATAACTGCTGTCCTTCACTCCAGTCTCCCACACAGTATCAAAAGAATGTCTTTTCTAAGCCCAGGTGTGTCATTATTTTGCTTGGAAACTTTTCATGGATTCTCGAACTATTAAGTCCCAAATTACTATGAGCTGCAAGCCAGTGTCTCAACAAATGTGTCTGAGCTCCCAATCCATCCTGGTTTCCTGTCAAAAGCCTAAACTATCCCCACATCAAAGTGTCCCAACATCCTCATCTCCATGCTGTTGTATATGCCTCCTCCTCTGCCTGAAAGGCCCTCTCTCTCCTTCTCTACCTGATCATCTCCTTCCTTTTCAGAGGCACA